>NC_040035.1:8088122-8190342 GCF_003713205.1 Coffea eugenioides
TATGTGTTGTCGTTGTAGTATCATGGTTGCGTTTTTTTTTTGTGTTAGGATCAACAGTGCATGTGAAAAAACATGGATAGGAGTTGGATGACAATTAAAGATTACTTGCATCCTAGATATTTAGCAGGAGTGAAAGAATTCGTTGAATTTGCTTATTTAGGCAAGGATCCCACATATAAGCTCCCTTGTCCCATGTAAAGGGTGCAACAACTTTGAGGATCAAACTATGGAGGTCATGAAAAGTCATTTGTGTGGGGGAATTGTTGAGAGCTATACTAGGTGGGTATATCATGGTGAAAGGTTTGAAGATTCTGATGAGGATGAAAATGATAACATAGTTTTAGATGAAGAAAACAGTGAGTCAGATGATATTCAAGAAATGTTAAATGACGTTGGTACTGCAAACTTTGGCAAGAATTGGAGAAATTCGGGGGAACATAATAGGGATATACCAAATAAGCAAGAGGGGGAAGCAAGTAAGTTTCTTAGATTATTATCTGAAGCTGAAAAAAGTCTCTACCCGGGTTGTGATAAGTACTCAAAACTTTCCTTTGTTGTCCATATCCTTCATTTGAAAACTATGAATCGGTGGACTTGCAAATCCATCGATATGCTACTGAAATTCCTCATTCAAGTCTTCCCCATGGCATCAATTCCTAGCTCATACTATGATGCAAAAAATTTAATTCGTGAGCTAGGACTCAAGTGTGAAAAAATACATGCATGTGAAAATGATTGTGCACTTTATTGGAAAGAAAATGAAAGCCTCGATCACTGCCCAAATGAAAAATGTAAAGCACCTCGTTATAAATCCCCGGGTTCTAAAATATCTAGAAAAGTGCTTCGCTATTTCCCCTTAAAATCAAGGTTGCAAAGACTATTCATAAACAAGGAGATAGCTCAAGATATGAGGTGGCATAAAGAGAGACGCGTTCCCAAGGAAAACACAATGACACACCCTGCTGACTCAATAGCTTGGAAGGAGTTTGATAACAGTCACCCATCTTTTGCCGAAGATCCTCGTAATGTTAGGTTGGGGCTTTCAACTAATGGTTTCAATCCCTATGGAAACATGAATAATGCATATAGTATATGGCCTGTAATCCTTGTTCCTTACAATCTACCACCTTGGAAATGCTTAAAGGACCCTTTTTTCCTGTTATTAATGATTATTCCAGGTCCTAAGTGCATAGGAAATGATATGGATATATTTTTTAGGCCTCTAATTGATGAGTTGAAAGAGTTTTTTGATACTGGCTTTGAGACTTATGATGCAGCCGTGGGAGAAAAATTTATGTTACGGGTTGCTCTATTGTGGACTATAAGTGATTTTCCAGCATATGCCTATTTGTCAGGGTGGAGTACGAAAGGTTATAAGGCCTATCCTATTTGTTTAGATGATACAACCAGTGTATATCTGAGAAATGGATTAAAATGTTGCTATATGGGGCACCGGCGATTTTTGCCAGCGGACCATAAATGGCGCAGAGAAAGAAAGTCATTTGATGGCAAGAGTGATCTTAGACAGCCTGTTAGAACTTTATCCGGTGAAGAAATCTTTGAACAACTTCAAGAGTTTGATCAAATGGTGTTTGGTAAGGCACCTGAATTGCTTAAAGAGAAGAAAAGAAAACGCATGCAAAATCAGTCAAATTGGTTGAAGAAAAGCATTTTTTTTGAGCTGCCATATTGGAGTACTAACAAAATTAGACACAACTTGGACATTATGCATATCGTGAAGAATGTGTGTGAAATTTTGTTGGCTACAGTGATGGGTACGGGACACAAAAATAGGGACACTTGGCAAGCTAGAGAGGATTTGAAGGAAATGAGATTGAGGGAAGAATTGCATCTTCAAACTCAAGGGGATTCAAAGGTGATGCCCGCTGCATGCTACACTCTTTCACGCAGCGAAAAACAAAAACTATGCCAGTTTTTGAGCTCACTCAAGTTCCCCGATGGATTTGCCTCAAACATATCTCATTGTGTTAAGCCAAAAGAGTGCCAAATTTCAGGGATGAAGAGTCATGATTATCATGTATTCTTGCAACGTCTACTTCCATTAGCAATTAGAGGCATGCTGCCAAAGGATGTTTCCCAAACTTTGGTAGAACTAAGCAATTTTTTTAGGAAAATTTGTTCCAGGACTCTTTATGTAGATGAGTTAGATGCACAGGAGAAAAACATTGTTGTAATACTCTGCAAACTTGAAAAAATTTTCCCTCCAAATTTCTTCGATGTAATGGTCCATTTAATGGTCCATTTACCTGCTGAAGCAAAACTTGCTGGCCCAGCACAATACCGGTGGATGTTCCCATTTGAGAGGTAGTGTAAAGGCTATTTTAAGACTGAATCTTCTTTTGCTTCATAGGGTCGTACTGCTGTGACATCTTATGGCTGCATTTTTGTGACACAGAAAAATGGGTCAATACAAAGGTTATGTGCACAACAGAGCTCGACCGGAAGTATGCATTGTTGAGCGTTACTTGGATGATGAATGTCTAACATTCATTTCCAGGTACTTGCACAATGTTCCTACAATATTTAATGAACCAGAAAGAAACATCGAACGCTTTGAGGCTACTGGAAAGTTGTCTATTTTTTCTGGAATGGCTCGGCCTTTTGGGGCAGCAACATTTTGTTGCTTAAGTGAATCAGAGTTGATGAAAATACATTTATTCATCTTGAAAAATTGTGAAGAAATTGATGATTACATAAGGTAATAAATTTATTACCTTATGTATATGAGAAGTGTTATATGTTTAGTCAATTTTAGCACTAACCGTAGCACATAGATAACTAATAATACTATTGTATAGGATGCACAAAGAATTGCTTCAGCAGCAAAATGTGTCGAATGTAGAGCAGATGCACGATTTAGAGTTTCCAAAGTGGTTTGAAGATCGTGTAAGTATGGAACAAACTACTAGAAAACTTGTGGTATTTATATAGTTGTTAATTTGTTCAGTCATTCTAATTTCTTATTTGGGTCATATAGGTCACTTACATGCATACACAAGGCAGATGCTGTGATGAATTGTTGTCTTTGGCCAAAGGACTAGATTTTAGAGTGATCAAATATCCTGGTTGTAATGTCAATGGGTTTAGATTTCATACCAAAACACGTGAGGTAGACAGAAAAACCCAGAATAGTGGCATTATGGTGAAGGGTGAGCATGCTGATGTAGAAATAAACTTCTATGGTGCTATTACAGATATCGTAGAGGTTGAATACTCCTTCAGTCAAAGCCGAGTAGTTCTGTTCAAGTGTGATTGGTGGGACTTGAAAAATAGCTCATGTCTTAAAATAGACAAACAGAGTAATCTAAGCAGCGTCAATTTGTCAAAAAAATGGTATATAGACCAGCCATTTGTATTCGCTTCCCAAGCCGAACAGGTCTTTTACGTAAAGGATATGAGGCATGGAGGTGATTGGCATGTTGTCGAGTCAGTCTGTCCACGTTCATCATATGCTGTTCTTGAAAAGGATGAGGATAAATCATGTGAAGAAGAGGTTTACCAAGAAGATTATCTTGAAGACCTAATTGGGGTTCAAGAGAATGTCGATTTGTCTAACTTGAAAAGAGGTGATATGCTAGCTGATGAAGCTGTAGAAACTGGCATCCTAAATTCTGATTCTTCAGCTAAACATGCCAGGAAAATGGATGATTTTTTTGTTGATGATGATGAGATTCAGCAATTGAGCTCGAGTGAAGATGAAAGTGAAAAATTTGTAGAAAGTGATGACTATGAGTCTGACTAAACGATGTTGTAAATAACATTTTCAGTTTCTATTTATAGTTACCATGTAACTTTTGGTTCAAATCAAGTGTATTTCTTATCTTGAATTATTTTTAGTCACTCTTATCTTCTAATTTGCAATATCTATTGTAAAATACAAGGCATATTAATTAAGTTCCTCCTTCGGGTGAGCATGCTGGTAATTGTACCTTGTCCTGGCTTTTTAGACATATTTAGTCTAAATGCATGGCTGATTGATATCTTTTTATCATGTAGTTACATGGCTGGGCCAGGGAAGAAAGGAAAATGTCCTATGCGACCAACTCGAGGTGCTGAAATACCTAATGCAGCAGAAGCTAGAGAAAAAATAGGTGAACAGGTGATGAAAATTGACTTTGCTATGTACTTGTACCTTCACTTCTTTCTACCATTGGTTTTAAACAATTAAGCATCTGCCCTGCTGTGTATTTCTTACTTCACTATAGCAAGTTGGTGGCCCAAAAGGTAGTCTGGCTAGCAATGCCAATAATGGTGCTGAATTCAGCCAATCTAGAAAGTCAGTTCAAATTCGCCTATTTGATGAGACTGAGGTTAGTTCTTACTTTTGGTAGTTGGCAATATTTCAAAAATACATTTCTAATGTGTAGTTGGCTGGATTTTAGGATCCTACTACCTCAAATGGTCGCAAAACTGCTACAGGATCATCAAGACATGAGTTGACAACTCCTACATCTATTGAGCAGCAAAATACTACTCCTACTTCAGTACAAGTCGGATCTAACCAGTCCATTGGTTGTGGAAGTGACCGGAATAATGAGAGCGATGATGTTCAACAGAATGATACCGGTATATGAGATTTACTTGTAATTTATATTACACAGCTAATTTCATTTCAGATTTTTCTACTCACATTCATAACTGTGTACTATGTTTTGGATAGGTGGTATCAATGTAACTAGGAAAAGAGGATATACTCGCAATATTGCACTGTCCAAGGAAAAGAAGGCCGGCAAAAAGGTAAAAGTCCAGGTCTCTGAAGTTAGTGGAAGAGTAATTGGAGAAGGGGCACAACAGTACATCTCAGAGGCAAGTTGTGTCATTCGTAAATATGGCAAATGGAAAGCAGAAAAATGGTCCAAACTCCAACAATCTGATAGAGAAGGAATGCTAAAACTTGTTAATGTAAGTGAAATTGTTTTGAAGGCTTGTTTTTCTTCTTGACTTGGTAACAACTAGTTCTGCAACAGGTCATTTATGCACTTTTTCTGACATTTACAATAATTTTTCACTCATATTTCAGAATAGTTTTGCTTATGATGAAGGAGAACATGTTAAGCCAGCACTTCTTAAGCAGTTAAATACACAGTACAGAAGTCGACGATACAATTTTCACAAGATTTTCAAGAAATTTAGTACAAAAGAGGAAGCACTTGCAAATCGTCCACAATATGTTGAAGAATCTGATTGGATTTACCTTTGTGACTATTTCTGTAGTCTAAATTTTATGGTATAGAGGCCGACTTTTGATCATTTACTATTGTTCTTTCTCATGTTTTTTGTGTGTTAAATTTTGATCACGGCTGAACTTGATAAGTGCAGAAGATAAGTGAGAGGAACAAGATCAATAGATCAAAGCAAAAAACTGCTCATACAGCTGGAACAAAATCCTTTCTTCGTCATAAAGCTGACCGGGTATTTGATTATCTTGAAGACATGTCTTTTGGATTGTTTAGGCAGGTTATTTAACTTCTTATTGTAACAGGAAGCACAAGAAGGGAGGGAAGTTGGACCAATAGAACTTTATGACATCACCCATTACAGCAAGAAGAAGAATGCAATGGTTGACGAAACATCTGCTATGAACTTAGTAAGAAAAATGGAATTGGTACTCTAATATTGTTGTACAACTCTTATGAAAGTCTAACTTCAGAATTTACCTTTGTGACAGAGCATGATGAAGGAGAAAAAGTTGGAATCTGAATCCAGTGGTGCAAATAGGACTGAAGAAGACATTTCCATTGAAGTAACTGGACGTGTAACCGGATACGTACATGGCCGTGGTCCCTCCAAAGCTGGAATAATTGCCCAAAAGCTTGCAGAGATAGATGATTTCAAGAAAAGAGCAGAACAAGCGGAGAAGCGCTCAGCTGAGTTGGAAATAACGGTCCAATCTCAACAACAACTTATGGAGAAGCTTGTGAACCAGCAAAGTGAAATGCAGAACCAACAAAGTGAAATGCAAGATCTCCTTAAATCTTTGAAAGCACAGCTGCAAGCCAACAAGTAAGACAATGAAGGCACATCTGAACGAACTGATTGGTAAGCAATTTTCAACTATATATACTTGTCTAAATAGATATAATGGCTGCTATGGTTTAAAGTTAACATAAGTTATTGCAAATTAGTTATTGGTAGGTGACAATATTAACTTGTAATATCAAGACTGAGGAGGGACATTTAAGAATTACTTCTGTCAACACAAGGTTCTAATCAGATGGTGTTTTGATCCTGGGAGTACATTTGTGGCTTTATCATAGCTTTGTTATCATGAAACAATAACATTACACAAAAAAAAAGCTTCAATAGTGTTTCTGTTTCATGATATTAATTTGAGGAGCACAGAAGGGCTAAAGAATAGAAAAGATTATTATTGTCATTTGGCCAATGAGTTAGCTAAAAACTTTTCATGGCCAATGAGTTAGCTAAAAACTTTTGACGGAACAAGATATACAGTCCCAAGTGTTAAGTGAACAATTTAATCAATCTCCGACTTGTGTTGGGTTGGGAGAATACTGCATTTGATTACGTGAACATTTTATCAATCGCTGACTTGTATTGTAAGATTACTGATTTGATTACGTGACTATTCTAAAAGGAATGTTCCTCTTGTATAGCAGAGTGGTAGTATAGTAGTGATGGACGAACAAAACAGAAGATTTATTCATCTTTGACAGTATTTTGACAGATTAAAGAAACATTGCTGATGCCAAAATTGGTCTTCATTTGTGACAAACCTCCTCTTTACAACCGTTAACACTCCTCATTCTTTGGTAGTCAACCAAGGCATCTTGTGTAGTAGATAAGGCCTGCAATTATCACAGTTCCCAGTTTTTCCCTGTTTCCATCCATTGCAGCAAAAACATATCATTTCTTGACATCCAGGCAAAATTTGCAGAAACAAGATTTTTCTACCCCACCGATGTCTTCAGCAATCAAATTCGGATCATCAATCCAATCCACCAACTCTTTCCTCCTACACACACTCCTGTGCACTAATTTTTTTTTTCCACAGACCATCAATCCATTTACAATCCTCCGGATGCCATGCAGGGTGGAATCCGATTCAGCTCTACAGACTTCAGTTCTAAAGATTGCTTTTTCTTCATTGGGGTAAACAGTTTTGTTATGTCTTACCAGCCATGAGAAGAACTGCCACCTACCTACCTAGTCCTCCTTGCTCACCTGTTACACATACTCTCCCCTTCTCCATCTTCTCCCCTTCCATTAATTTGTGTCCGTCTAGCCTTTAATACCAGTATAGTACTGTTTGGTCTCTCTGCAGTGGATTGTCAGTTTCAACTTGAAGAATTAATGTATTTCTAGTATAATATTTCACTTGAAGAATACCAGTATAGTACATGCGAAATGTATTTCCTTCAAGTAGTTAAAGGGAATCTTCCTTGTTAGTTAGACTGTTGTGCTGAGTCAACAATCAAGTAGTTATTTTGTTATTCTTGAGCTGTATAAGAATGCAGAAATCTGGATTGGGCAACATGGAAAAATCATTTTGAATAATATCTCTCTTTCTTCTTCCTCAAGTCTAGTTTCTCTCCCCCTTATCACTCTATTTCTGCTGCAATTGCTGCATTCATTACGGTGGTATCAGATTAGTGAATGCTTGTTACTTTTGTTGTTTATTTAGCAATTAGAGACTGTTTTGCTTTTGTCACCTGATAACTTTACTAATAACTTTACTACTTTATTGCAGATATATTGCTCATTTTGGAGGTTTCGAAGAAGATTAGCAGTACGGCTTACATGTCGGCTCAAAAACTGTGGTTATAGTGCTGTCTTAAGTTTAGAAAATGTTTCAGAAGCGTAGGAAATGTTTTGGGACTTGGAATATGTTTTTTAGTGCAGCCTTGACTTATATGAGTAGTATTTGTTCTACTCAAACTTATGAAACTATTTGTACTATGATGTTGCACTTATTTATGACATTTGAATATTTAATATATTATTTTGGCATATTCTATTGTAACGGTGCCTACATTTGTTATTTATTAAACATTGCTGATATTTTCATTTTTTAGATATTATTGTAGTAGGAAAGTCATGTGTAAGGTGTTGTAAATGAGTAGTATTTTTCTAGGCAGGATGTCTTTATTGACAATTGTTATTGTCACTCAATCAAAACTGTCTATTGATAAGGGAATGTTGTCACAGTTGATCAGGGGTTTATTGACAACAAAGTCGTCACTAATTCCCCTATGCCCTCAATATCGTCCTTTCATGCATCACTGACAAGAGAAGGTGTTGTCACTAGATTTATAGCTTTTACTGATGACATATGTTGTCATAAAAAGTTTCATTCACTGACGACTCTAAAGTCGTCACTGTATAATTTCATCTTTTACTGACGACATAGATTGTCATAAAAAAGGTTCTATTTACTGACGACTTTAAAGTCGTCACTGTATACTTTTACCGACGGAGATTCAGTGACGACCTTGCGACAACTGAAATGTTGTCAATAATGGTCATCAGTGACGACTTTTTGATTATTTGTGACGAAAAGTAGTTATCACTGATGACCAAAATTCTTGTAGTGCTTCAAATGATCAAATTGCCCTTAAAAACTTGTGCCAATGAATATTGAAAATATGAGAAAAAGAAATTGTTTTAAAGTATAATTTTTTTTCTGCTACTTGGCACCAAATAGTTGGAGGTATATATATGTTTAAAGCGCCAAATAACACTTATAATAGCATTATCTAAGAAAATCCAAAATAGCTTTAAAAAAAAACCAAGGAACTAGAGGCTCAACCGTTTGTGATACTTCACTTGGTGAAGGATTTGTGCTAAAAGGTGACAAATATACCACAATTTAGGTTCCATCAAAATCACTAGATGTAAAAAGATCAAAGCTTTTTTTGGTTTATTAAACCTACTTATAAGTTTTCTAAGTATTGATTGTTATTTGTCATATTAATGCACCTAATGCTTGTCATGGATATAATTTAAATTAAGATTATTAAGTTTTCTAAGTATTGATTGTTATTTATCATATTAATGCACCTAATGCTTGTCATGGATATAAGTTAAATTAGAAGATTATGCTATACTTGTGAATGTGCCTTTATGCTATTTGATGATGGTTACAGATGACTTTGTTTATATAATATTTTCAACTAAAGTTGGCATGAATTTTTCTTTTGGCAATTTTGCTAGCCTTATATGCTGGCATGAAAGATTCATTGCACTACCAACAACTTTTCTTAGGCTTAATGATTAAAAGTGTAACTTATTATATGTTTTTTTTTCTTGCTTTCCTGAGAGAATTAGACTGAGGGCAATCTTTTTCCTTTTGCTATTGGTATTTTCCTCATCAAAAGTATTAATTGTTTTCTTCTAGAGACAAGGAGGGTAAATTTGGAAGAAATTTATGTGTCAGTACTTTTGCTTCACTTTTGAGGTTACTTTTTATGACAAGAACTGACTTTGTTATTAAAAATGTCAATCAAGGGAAGACCAGTGTAATTTTTAATATTAGAGAATAGTAATGTGAGATTGTCAGAAACCTCGAGGGAGGATTCTGAAATTATCTCTATTTTTTTATAACTTTTGCAATCCATTTCAAAATATGATATTAAAAACTCATTTGGGAATAGAGGATATAATCTCATTTTAAATTTACCCTTTTATTTTGGACTCTTGATTGTCATAACACATTAATTTTCTTTCTTAATTTTTGTAAATGTGGTCAGCATAGTTTTTTAATTGAAATTTAAAAGTTGGTAATGGGGTCAAAAGACCTTTTAATAGTTTTTTACGTCACTAGTTTGGACAAGAAATATAAAGATATTGAAATTATAAATAATTTAAAATACTTGTAAATGACTTGAAATATTTTATAACAATGAAAATGAGTTTTTGTGCCAACTTGAAAACATCACAAACAAGTTTATATATAATTTTCATCATATTTTATTTTTCTAGTTTTCAAATCATTGATTAAAAAAAAAACCTAAAAATTTGAAAAAAAAAATAAACGATTTATAAAACTCTTTAACTCAATACATACAGTAAAGAGAATAATACTTTTGTAACTTGTAGAAACTTCAAATAAACTTTAAAATATTAACTCTTTGTATTTCAAAAGCGCACTATATTTTGTCCTATTAGAATTCAACTTTCATTTTTTTGATTCTATTTTTTAATATATTCAAGCGTTTAAAATTATTATATTTGTTAATGGGTAGTACTCCTTTTTTATTTGTTAATTTTTATCACATTTATTGAGGTTTTGGTTAAATTCCCCTCTTTCCTTTATTTTTATATATTAATAAAGTAAAGGGCTGGCAAAAATATTTTGTACTATGGACTTAGACAACAAAAAGGTAAATTTGGAATGAAATTATATTATTTCTCTCACAAAATGAGGATTTTAATATTATATTTTGAAATGGATTTTAAATGTTGCAATCATCTTAAAGTAAAGGAGGCAAATGAGATTTTTCAAAGTTGAAAACTGTCAAATAATGCTGTTAAAAACCTCAAGGGAGGTTTATAAAATTATCTCAAAGATAAAACTGTATGTCTCTAATTTGCAAGTGGTGGATTAATTAACTCAAGTAAACATGTATATCTCTAATTTGCAAGTAGTGGATTGAGAGGTGACTAATTTGCACTATACTTTGATGAAATATTTTGTTTGTTTTATTCATTTTTTGGGAAATTATAGGTTGAAACAAAATAATTTGAGGTTAAAAGGTGATTAATGGTTTTTTGGAGTTTTTATATGGTTTAAGTCCCTTTTACTTGCATTTTGTCTATGTTTCTTGTAGGAGATAGAAATGGACTTCACTTGGGACAAGAAATAATTATTCTTTATGTGATTGAAGTCCTAAAGGTTGCAAGGTTAGTGAGTTTCAAGGGTAGATCGAGGCACAAGAACAAAAAAAATGAGGAAACTTGAAGATGAAGAAAATTGGCCGAATCCCTCTATGAATCCCTCCAAGAACCAGTCAGATTGTCAGAGGGATTCATGGCAAAATGTTGGCTTGAAGTAGAAATGAACAAAAGAAAAATAGAGAAAGAATCCCTCCAAGAATCTGGCCAAGATTCCAATTGGATTGCCCAAGGGATTCCGGTCAAATTTTGCGACTTTCACTTGCGCAACTTGTTTTCACCTCCATTCTTTCACATCTTTTGATGGATGTTTGGCAACTATTTTGCAGCTGTAAAAGTAACATTTGAAGCTTTATTTCTTAACTTGTTTCACTTATAAATAAATCATTTGCTTTAAGAATCAAGGAGAGCTTGGAGAGAGCAAGGAAACACTGCAAAAATGTAGTTTCTTAGCTCTTTAGTTTATCATAGTGTAGGATAGTTTAGCTTAGTTCATCCTTTCTTGTGTAGTAACTAGATGAAGATGACGTTGGAGGATGAAGAAACAAGGAGGAAACTCATGTGACAAGGGTTACTCTACCTTTCTAACTCTTTATCTTTTTGTAATTGATCCTAAATTTAGTTAATATATAAGTTTGGATTTTATCTTCATTATGTCTTTCTAAAGTTTATGCCTTGAGTTTTGGTTGAACTTTTTGTGATTGTATTGTGTTGATTTCTTGGCTATTTGATGCTATTATTTTGACGAAGTTATTTAGCACTTTTACTCCTCTAATCATAGTTAACTTGGTACCATTAATTATGATTATCTAAAGGTGTTGTTTTTTTAATAAATATTGAGATTTAACACTAGTTCAAGGAAGTGCTAAACCTAGAGAGTACACTCACAAGAATTGAGGTACACCTTTGTGGCTTTGGTGGCTTTGGTGGATTTGTTCCATATCATTTCATTGAAGTAATGAACTTGTAGCTAATTTCATAATTAAAAAAGTAGGCATGAATTAGTTATATGTATAGGTGATTTACTACGAAAGTATGTTTCACATACATAAGGAAATTATGCCATAACTAGCCAAGATAGTAGTGTTCAATGATCCAAAATTTGCATTTGTATGAGTAGTTAGGGATACCATGACCTAAGGAGTTTTTATTTGCTATTTTCTTGCACATTTTAACATAGTTTTATTTTCTTCAATTTGTTGATTATCTAAATAGTAGAGGAATCTTAATATTGCCAATAGTTGTCCATTCTTTCTTGTGGTTCAACCCTTAATACCCTATACTCAATATCGACTCGTATATTTGCAAAAAATTGTGTGTGGGATATTTAAAAATTTATCAATCTAAAACTTAATTATGGATTGAGCTTAATTTTGTATGCATACCCCGCACTCGTCAAGTTTTTTGTGCCATTGTTGGGGAAGATTTGTGGCAATATTAGCATGAAGAGCAACTTCTTTAGTTTAAACATTTTACTTGTTTTCTTGTATTCATTGTGTCTAGTTTGCTTGTATATTTGTTGAGTCTTTGTTTGTGTGCTTTTGTACATGTCAAATTACCTATTTTTCTTGACTAAACTTATTTTTGAATTACTTTGAAGGCATGTTTAGGAACTTAAGGAGAGTAGTAAACATGGGTGGACAATGTATGAGAAGTGGAAGTTCAGCAATAAATTGTTACTACATGCAAAGGTCCATGAGTAGAAGTAACCAAGCGGTGTTCGAAGATACATCAATGAAAAACAGTATATAGGCAAAACAATTTAATAATTTAAGTAGACAATGAAGTTAGGTCAATGAAGTCCACCTTTAACAATTTAAATAGGCAAAACAGTATATCAATTAAAAACTTAATAAGCACAAGATTTCTTACTGTTGGAGATCATGGCTGCCTGAAGTACCCTCAATCATATGGGGGCACACACGAATATCGTAAATTATGGGTGTCTCAAACCAAGGAATCATAAAATGAATTCCTTTAGAGTATACCTACAAGATGATGGGGATGTCATTTTTTTCCCTATTTCCCTTCCGCTGCCCATCTATCAACACCCAAAAGGTAAAAAGAAATGGAAAATTGAAGAAGGATGACATAAAGAGATGGAAAAATACAATAGTTGGGTCCATGATTATGATTCTTTTGTAGTCTCTAACAAAAAGAATGCATAGCAAATATGAACATATTTTAGGATGCATTTCTATTAAAAACAAGATGTTCGAAATAGAAGTGATCTATTTTAGTTAAATATGTTGGAGATATTCAGGCAACTCCTTTTTAAGTACCTGATGTAGAATATCTGAAACACTGTAGAGGATTAAGCCATTTCACTAACATTTCAAGGCAATAAATATGCATATGCTTAGGGTTGTTCAACATTAACATTGGCATTGATGAGAAAAGGATGAGTCTTTCACTGATTTTTCTTTCTTTTTCTAACTAAATATACAATTTACACCTTGAGGAAAGCTAACATCTATAACATAATTTGCAGGCTATGTAACATCCAGGATGCATCAAACTCATCATCAAACCCAATTCAGAATGAAGCAAGATAGATGCACATGAATAACATTTTGCCATATTAAGTAGAGTTTCTTTCAAGTGGATCAGATTTCTCTCCTACTTCAACATTGCCATGTTGAGTAGAGTTTCGTTCAAGTGGATTAGATTTCTCTGCTATTTCAGCATGAGTTGGGACACATCACACATAACTCCTAGAAAATAGACAAGTGAATATGCGAAATTTTACATTTAAGAACATTTACCCAATTACTATAGTTATATCTTTGCATAGTGTTAAGAAGAAACTTAAGATGTAAATGCATTGCAAAGCAGAATATGACAAAGAAAAGAAGATCTGGCTGCAAAGGAAAATTGGGAAATACAATTTATCATTAACATATAAGGAATGAAACTATTTGACATAATGGCTATTGGTTTAAGTGTACCTTCTTTTTCACACCAACAATACGATTAAATGCAACATCTCTCTAACCTCCTTCCATATTGTAAAGGCTCTCTAACAAAATATGTGCTGTAGCAACTCCAAGAACTCCAACTTTTATTAGAGCGAAGGCCCATCCTAGCAACTTGGGCACATTAAGCTTAAACTTGTCAATGTTTGAATTCTACAAGAGCAAGATAATGAGATCAGCATGTAATCATGTGCCAATATTAACACTAAAAAGCTAAGACTAAAAATCAGACTCTTATGACAATGAGGTACCATATGTTCATAGGCACCCAAATTAAACTTACAAAATATAATAAGCTACCGGTCCAAAGGAACATAAAAAGATTAAACAATTCTAAAAATTGTCATTTCTCATACTTAAAGCCAATCCCTTTAGTTTGCAACACAAATTGCTAGTAGCAGAGACAGAGAAACTAATGAACTTAAAAATTAATAACAACCTTCAAAGTCACACAATAGAGTTCAGAATATGAATAAGTATCCCCCAAACCTTTTTATTTTTTGAAAGAAAAACCTCAAATATCCTATAATCAAAACCCAGGTTAAAATTCATGAAAATCAACATATAATAAAAAATAAATAACATCCTATAAAATGCTTAGGCCCAATAGACATATACACTGCAAAACATAGAACTCATAGCCTCATTTGCTGAAGAAAAAATGATAAGCAAAAGTAAAAAAATACCTTTTTTCTCTTTTAGAGAAAATAAAAGGTTGTTTTTAGTAGAATGACTTTGGTGAACGGCCCTTCTAAATTGAGTGTAACTTTACCGTTTGGAAAAAAAAAAAAGACTTTGGTGAACGACCCTTCTACATAAACAAGCATAGAGATAATCATAAATCCCTCAATTCCAACCATCAAAATTAGCTCAACTATGACTAAAAGACCTAAAATACACAAACCCCAAACACCAAACTCACCATAATTAACTAGTATTTCGCCTCTTCCTAACCCCTATCCCCATTCCACAAAAATGAATTAAAAAAAAGGAAAAGAAGAAAACCTCAGCCCATTACAAAATCACATCAATCTGGGGATAGATCCATAAGAGTAAAACAAATAACCAGAGCAAAGTAATTACAAGAATAACTTCAGTCAAAAAAGAAGTTTACAATATTTAAAACAACAATATTACCATAAAACTAACATGTAATGATAGAATTTGCTAGCAGCATTCCAATCCTATGAAGATCATGAAGTTATTTGTCCATAAAAAACTTTAACTTGACACATAAACAGATAAAAACACATGTAGAAGAAGAGGGCGCAAAAGCCCCCTTGAAGTATAAGGGAAAAACATTTAAAAAAAAACTGCATACGAAAATTGAAAAAAAAAAATCCATTTCCAATAAAAATATTAAAAAAAGTGAAAAATTTTCCATTTATTTTAATTACTAGGTATGTGAGATTAAAAGCAAAAAGTTTCATAGCTTAAGAGTAGGGAAGAAGCTTTTTTTATACCTGAGTCTATATATTTGCTCTTTTTTTTTCCTTCTATCAGAACCAATGATGCAACCAATAATGTTCATGCTATCTACCCTAATTATACCCCTAATTAAAATGCCCTTGATAGAAGAAGCACCAGGCTTGTCCCCTTTGCCTTTTGAGGAAGCACCAGGTTTGCCCCCTCTGCTGCTTCTCTTATTTCCTTTATTTTCATCCCCATCTTTTTCCTTACTTTTGGAAAGGCCTAGCTCATAAGATTTTACACCCCTATGAATCTTGAATATAAGCTCCCTCTTGATTTTTCCAATCTTATTGTGTCCAAAACCAGTACCCCATGAATTCTTGAATTGAAATATCTCAACCCCATTTTCAACCCAAAACCCCGTCAACAAAATAGCATAGTTTTCCTTAAGACTATCTTCGATATTTTTTCCCTCTTCTGTTGGTCCATGATAAATGCCCTACAGTATAGTTAAGATTCAATTTTACATCATATAAAATGTTTGTGCTCGTACTTAATTTTACTTGATTCTGTTCCTAACCTTTCCCTTGAGATGGATGAAGCTTGGATATACCCGTATTACACCAGTAAGAGGAAATCATGAGAGTGCCAAATTGACTTCTTTTTTTGTGTGTGGCTTTATAAAACTTTTTGCAAAGAATCTCTTTGTCTGTAAAGACAAGGATTCAAAGATTTGTATTCAGTATTAGATATTTAAAAAATTACAAAAAAAATTAACTAGAACAAACTTGCATTATGAGGTGGATTACACCTCCTGTTGATGCGATCCCGTGGGTAATCATCATTCAAACAATATCTTCGAGCACCTGCATATTCAAATACCCATTTATAGGAGTTTCAATTTTCCTTCACATGGTTGAGAACTTGCACGCTATAGTAGTAGTCTCAGCCTCTTGTATAGACAACTGCTTGTGCTCCTCTTTAGGGTGGAGAACTTTATATTATGAAGACATTGCTTCCAATCCAACAATAGCTCAACATATATCTTAAAAATAAATTACAACTACATTAAGATCCAAAACTACTGCTTACTACTCATTACTGCTAAACTAAAATATTATATTATATTATATTATATTATAGGACACATATCTTAATAAACACATTAATATCAAAAACTATTGCTCACTACTAGTAAAATATTATACTAAATACTACTCATTAATAGTAAACTAAAATATTAAATATTATATTACAGGACACGTATCTTAAAATAGATTAACGAATACATTAATATCCAAAACTACTGCCCACTACTAGTAAAATATTATACTAAATATTATATTACAGGATAGGAAATAAAGTCATTAGCTAAGCCTAAGTCTTGCTTAATGACTAGTAGCACAACTCTAGCCTCATTTAATCATGCATGATGTTCCTGTACATCATCACTTATCATAAAAGTTTCTAGAAACAGAAAAAAATTAGAAAAGTTTCCAAGAATGTAAAAATAAATTAAAAGACAGATGTACTAAGTTATACTTTAAAAAATTCAACTTTTTAGTAAAGATGCAAGTATTACAAATATTATCAGTAACAAAAATGGTGAAAAACACAATTTTTTAGAAAAATAAGTGAAACGAAGGGATTTATGCATCCAAAACCTACTTCTTTTTACCCACGATATCAAAAATTCAAAAAATAAGAGATCCTTATTTCAGGATATCTGATCTGTCATTGGTCGAAAAAAGGAAGTTGAAATATATGACACTATTTCTGATGATTTTAGATTTGCAGTACGTGCAGACGAGAACCAGTGAGCCGAATTAAGGTGAAATGTCGGACGAACTAGAAGTGGTTGGGACTAATCCCCTAATTTCACTCCGATATTTAAGTCTGAAGTTGTCAGAAGTTGTAGAGGATAAGTAGGATTGCATACCTTTCAAGTGAAGAAGGTGTTATTATTTATACTAAAAGAGATATATAGAAAATGAAGAGGTATAATAGTAGTCTAAACGCGTAACAGAAGATATGGCTGCGATGTCAATAGTAAGGCTGAATTGTAGAGTGGGTGAATGTCACATCAATCATGCTAATCACCAACTATATTTTAAAACTCAGCTGAGCAGCGACTTGATCGAGGTCAGGGATCAATGGGTTCCACCGGGATCAAATCCATTTAAGAATCAGATAATGTCATCAGGATGTCATAAGTATAATTAATTTTAAAAATTAATATACAATGTAAACTTTTTTAAAGTATAATAATATAAAGGTGTGTTCATGCATGTTTGATTTATTCAAAACTATTGCCCACTACTAGTGAAATATTATACTAAATATTATATTACAAGATAGGAAATAGAATCATTAGTTGAACTTGAATCTTGCTTAATAATTAGTAGCACAATTCTAGCCTCATTTAGCCTCAAACGACATTCCTGTACATAACCACATATCAAAAAAGTTTCTAGAAATAGAAAGAAAAAATTAGAAAGGTTTCCAGAAATGTAAAAAAAAATTAAAAGACAAAGATGTATAAAGTTATACTTAAAAAAATTCAACTTTATAATAAAGATTTAATTTTTACAAATGTTTTCAGTGACAAAAATGGTGGTAAACACAATTTTTAAGAAAAATAAGTAAAATGAAGGGATTTATGCATTCAAAACCTACTTCTTTTTTACTCACGACATCAAAAATATTAGAAACAAAATGTACTTATTCTAAGATACCTGATCTATCATTGGTCGAAGGAAAGAAGTTGAAATAAATGATACTATTTCTTGTGATTTTAGGTTTGCCGTGCATGCGGACGAGGACCAACAAGTCGAATTAAGATCGAATCCCGGACGAGTTGGAAGTGTCGGGACTAAATCTTCCAATTTCACTCTGATATTTAAGTCAGAAATTGTCGTGAGTTGTATAGGATAAGTAGGATTGCATAACTGTCAAGTGAGGAAGGTGTTGGTATTTATACTAAAAGAGATAAGTAAGAAATGATGAGGTCTAATAGTAGTCTGATTTCGTAGAATAAGATACGGTTACGATATCAATAGTAGAGCTGAATTGTAGGGTGGATGAAATTTACATCAATCATAGTAGTCATTAGCTATATTTTGAAATTCAAACCAGGCAGAGACTCGATCGAGATTAGTAGTAGGGGTGGCAATCGGGTTCAAATCAGGTTGAAACCCGATAAAATAAAAAATTCGCTGACCTGAACCTGACCCGTCAACCCGAAACGGGTCAGGATACCTGACCTGAACCCGAAATTTTCGAGTTGGCAGGTCAAACGGGTTGACCCAAAACGACCCGAAGTTTAATTTCATTTTACTAATTTATTGGCTATGATTTTTAACAGAATAAATTCCAAACTAAAAAAAAAAACACCATAAGAGTAGAAACTAATCCCAGTGGTTCAATTGTTGCATTTGGCTTGCAAATTGCCACTAGCAACAACACAAGGCAGCTAATCAGATACAATGAATTTAAGACCAAATCATCTACCTTGGCTAAGAATAACAACACCTGTTTCATTTCTTCTTCTCTGAAACAGAGAATAGAAAAAGAAACTAGTTCAACAATATGATGGTCAAAATACTAAAAATGTAGAAGCTAAGCTCGATCTAAATCAGTAAATCTGCATACATTTTTCGCTTCTTTAATAATCGATCTAGATCAGGAATTGCTTGCTGCTCAGACCTCAGAGAAGAAAAGCCGTTGCTTGCTTCTAACTGCCGTCTGCTAGTGACAGGTGAGGACCGTGACGTGAACTGGTGAAGGGCAAGGCGGCCCTTTCTGGTTTTGCCGTTTTGAAGAAAAGGGGAAGAAAGATTTAGGTTAGGTGAAGTAGTGAACTGTTAAGAGGAAGAAAGATTTCGGCTTCGGGTGAGGATCAAGTGACAACATTTGACTATTTGGGCAACTTTTCAAATTTTCTTCCTTGGCTGCTGCTTAAATAGTCCACCTACAAGCTAGACAAATTAATAGGGCCAGCCAAGTCAAGTGAATGTGAATTGTTGTTTTGGTGTGCAGTGGTATTTACTATTTAGTCTTTAGATAAGTTTTTAATATTTATTTATTTATTTTTATTTTAGAAACGGGTTAGCGGGTCAACCCGATTTGGACCTGATTTTGACCTGTGTTTTTTTCGGGTTTATTGGGTCTGACCCGAATCCTCAAAATCTAAACTCAAACCTATTAATTTCGTGTTAGGTTCGTGTCGTGTTTTCAGGTCGTATCGAAAATTGCTACCCCTAATTAGTAGTTCTGAGTCAATCGATTCCACTAGGGTCGGACCCATTCAAGAATCAAATGATGTCATCAGGATATCACAAATATAATTAATTTAAAAAATTAATGTACAATGTAAAATTTCTAAAAACATAAAAATTTCAACATGTGTTTATGCACGTTTGATGTATCCAAAAGTATTGCCCACTACTAGTAAAATATTATACTAAATATTATATTATAGAATAGGAAATAGAATTATTAGCTGAACATGAGTCTTGCTTAATAACTATTAGCACAACTCCAGCTTCATTTAGCCATGAATGATGTTCATATACATTATCACATATCATAAAAAGTTTTTAGAAATAGAAAGAAAAAATTAGAAAAGTTTCTAGAAATGTAAAAAAAAATTAAAAGACAAAGATGTACTAAGTTATACTTAAAAAAATCCAACAACATAGTAAAAATTTAAATTTTACAAACGTTATCAGTGAAAAAAAATGGTGGTAAATACAATTATTTAGAAAAACAAGTAAAATAAAGGAATTTATGCATTCAAAACCTACTTCTTTTTACCCACAATATCAAAAATACTAGAAGCAAGATGGACTTATTGTAGGATACCTGACCTGCCATTGATTGAAAGAAAGAAGTTGAAACAAATGACATTATTTCTTGTGATTTTAGGTTTGCAGTGCGTGCAGACGAGAACCAGCAAATTGAATTAAGGTTGAATGCTAAATGAGCTAAAAGTAGTTAAGACTAAATTCCGTAGTTTCACTCTGATACTTAAGTCAGAAATTATCGGGAGTTGTATAGGATAAGTAAGATTGTATACTTTTCAATTGAGAAGAATGATGATATTTATATTGGAAGAGATAAGTAGGAAGTGATGTGATCCAATAATAGTCTGATTTCGTAGGATAAGATATGGCTGTGATGTCAATAATATGGCTCAATTGTTGGATGGCTGAATTTCACATTAATTATAGTAGTCACCATCTATATTTTGAAATTCAAATCGGGTAGGGACTCGGTCGAAATCAGTGGTTAGAGGTTAATGGATTCCACTGGGTCGGAACCATTCAAGAACCGGATGATGTTATCATGATATCATAAATATAATTAATTTTAAAAATTAATATACAATGTAAAATTTCTAAAAGCATAATAATTTCAGCGTGTATTTATGCATGTTTGATATATTCAAAAGCACTGCCCACTACTGGTAAAATATTATACTAAATATTATATTACAGGATAGGAAATAAAATCATTAACTGAACATGAGTCTTGCTTAATAACTAGTAGCAGAACTCCATCCTCATTTAGCCATGAATGACGTTCATGAATATCATCACATATCATTAAAAAAAAATTTAGAAACAGAAAGCAAAAATTAGAAAAATTTCTAGAAAGGTATGCAAAGATTTACTAAGTTATACTTAAAAAAATCAACTATATAGTAAAGATGTAAGTTTTACAAACATTATTAGTGACAAAAATGGTGGAAAACACAATTTTTTAGAAAATTAAGTGAAACAAAGGGATTTATGTATCCAAAACCTGCTTTGTTTTACCCCCGATATCAAGAATACTACAACCAAAAGGTACTTATTTTAGGTTACCTAATTTGCCATTAATCGAAAGAAGGAAGTTGAAACAAATGACACTATTTTTGGTGATTTTAGGTTTGTAGTGTGTGAGGACGCGGACCAGCGAACTGAATAAAGGTTGAATGCCAAACGAACTGAAAGTAGTCGGGACTAAATCTCACAATTTCATTCCGATATTTAAGTTAGAAGTTGTCGAGAGTTGTACAAGATAAGTAGGATTGCATACCTTTCAAGTTTCAAGTGAGAATGGTGTTGGAATTTATACTAGGAGAGATAAGTAGAAAATGATAAGGTCTAATAGTAGTTTGAACTCGTAGGATAATATATGGTTGCGATGTCAATAGTAAGGATAAATTATAGGGTGGTTGAATGTCACTTCAATCATACTAGTCACCAGTTATGTTTTGAAACTCAGACCAAATAGAGATTCGATCGAGATTAGGAGTTAAGGTCAATAGGTTCCATCAGCGTTGAATCTATTCAAGAACTGGATGATATCATAATTACAATTAATTTTAAAAATTAATATATAATGTAAAATTTCTAAATGCATAACAATCTCAACGTATGTTCATGCATGTTTGATGTATTCAAAAGTATTGCCCACTACTAATAAAATATTATACTAAATATTATATAATAGGATAAGAAATAGAGTCATTAGCTGAACCTGAATCTTGCTTAATGACTAGTCACACAATTCCAGCCTCATTTAGTTATGAATGATGTTGCAATACATTATCACATATCACAAAAAATTTCTAGAAATAGAAAGAAAAAATTAGAAAATTTTCCAAAAATATGAAAAAAATTAAAAGACAAAATGTACTAACCTATATAATTAAAAAAAAGTCCATCTTTATAGCAAAGATGCAAGTTTTATAAACGTTATTAGTGACAAAAGCAGTAGGAAACACAATTTTTTAGAAAATAAGTTAAACAATGGGCTTTATGCATCTAAAACCTGGTTTTTTTTACCTACGACATCAAGAATATTAAAAGCAAGTGATACTTATTTTAGGATGTTTGATTTGCCATTGGTCGAAAGAAAGAAGTTGAAAAAAATGACACTATTTTAGATAGTTTTAAGTTTGCAGTGTGTGCGGACGAGGACCAACGAGGCAAATTAAGGTCGAATGTCGGACGAACTAAAAGTGGTCGGAACTAGATCCCCCAATTTCACTCCAATATTTAAATTAGAAATTGTTGGAAGTTGTATAGAATAAGTAGGATTGCATACATTTTAAATGAGAAAAGTGTTAATATTTATACTAGAAGAGATAAATATGAAATAATGAGATATAATAGTAGTTTGATTTCGTAGGATAAGATATAGTTGCGATGTCAATAGTAGAATTAAATTGTAGGGTGATTGAATGCTATATCAATCATACTAGTCACCAGCTATGTTTTGAAATTTAGACCAGGTAGGAACTCAATCGAGATCAGAGTTTAGGGGTCAATGGATTCTATGGGAGTCGGACCCATTCAAAATCGGATGATGTCATAAACATAATTAATTTTAAAAATTAATATACAATGTAAAATTTCTAAAAGTATAATAATCTCAAAGTGTGTTCATGCACGTTTGATATATCCAAAACTACTATCCATTATTAGTAAAATATTACACTAAATATTATATTACAATATAGGACATAGAGTTATTAGCAAAACATGAGTCTTGCTTAATGACTAGTATACAGCTCTTGCCTTATTTAGTCATAAAGATATTCTTGTACATCATCAGATATCAGAAAAAATTTCTAGAAACAGAAGGAAAAAATTAGAAAAGTAAAATAAAAGTAAAATAAAAAATAAAAAATAAAAAAAGATGTACTAAGTTATACTTTAAAAAAATTCAACTTTATATTAAATATGCAAGTTTTACAAACATTATCAATAACAAAAATGGTGAAAAACACAATTTTTTAGAAAAATAAGTGAAACAAAGGGATTTATACAACCAAAACCTGTTTTTTTTTACCCATGACATCAAGAATATTAGAAGCAAAAGGTACTTATTTTTGGACATCTGATCTGCCATTGATCGAATAAAGGAAGTTGAGAAAAATGACATTATCTTTGGTAATTTTAGATTTACAATGCATGCGCATTAGGACCAACGAGCCAAATTAAAATCGAATGATAGAGATTCAATCGAAATCTGGGGTTAGAAGTCAATAGATTCGATCGGGGTCGAATCCATTCAAGAACCAAATGATGTCATCATGATGTTATAAATGTAATTAATTTTAAAAGTTAATAGACAATGAAAAATTTCTAATAATCTCAATGTGTGTTCATGTACGTTTGATATATCCAAAACTACTGCCCACTACTGGTAATTATTATACTATATATTATATTATAAGATAGGAAATAGAGTCATTAGCTGAATCGGAGGTTTGCTTCATGACGAATAGCACAATTTCAACCTCATTTAGCCATGAATAATGTTCCTATACATCATCATCTATCATAAAAATTTTCTAAAACTAGAAAAAATTTAAAAATTTTTCCAGAAATATAAAAAAATTTAAAAGACAAAGATTTACTAAATTATACTTTAAAAAAATCCAATTTTATAGTAAAGATGTAACTTTTATAAACATTATCAGTAACAAAAATGGTGGAAAACAAAATTTTTTAGAAAAACAAGTGAAATAGTGGGATTTATGCATCCAAAATCTGATTCTTTTTACCCACAACATCAAGAAAACTAGAAACAAAAAATACTTATTCTAGAATAGTTGATTTGCCATTGGTCGAAAGAAAAAAATTGAAACAAATGATACTATTTTCGGTGATTTTTTATTTGTAGTGTGTACATATGAGAACCAGCGAGTCGAGTTAAGTTCGAGTACCGGATGAGTTAGAAGTGGTTGAGACTAAATCTCTCAATTTTACTCTGATATTTAAGTCATAAGTTATCGGGGGTTGTATAGGACAAGTAGGATTGCATACCTTTCAAGTGAAAAAAGTATTGGAATTTATACTAAAAGAAATAAGTAGAAAATAATGAGTTCTAATAGTAGTGTAGACTCGTAGGATAAAATACGACAGTGGACAGGGACTCAGGGTTCCACCGGAGTCGGATCCATTCAATAATCAGATGATGTCATCATGAGTCTTGCTTAACAACTAGTAGCATAACTTCAATCTCATTTAGCCACGAATGACGTTCCTGTACATTATCACATATCATAAAAATTTTCTAGAAACATAAGAAAAAAATTAGAAAAGTTTTTAGAAATGTAAAAAAAAAAATGTAAAGATGTGTTAAGTTATCCTTAAAAAAATTCAACTTTATGATAAAGATACAAGTTTTACAAACATTATTAGTATAAAAAATGGTTGGAAACACAATTTTTTAGGAAAAAAAAGTTAAACAAAGGGATTTATGCATCCAAAATCTGCTTTTTTTTACCCACGACATAAAAAATACAAGAAGCAAAAGATACTTATTTTAAGATACCCGATCTATCATTGGTCAAATGAAGGAAGTTGAAACAAATGACACTATTTTTGGTGATTTTAGATTTGCAGTGCGTGCAGATGAGGACCAGTGAATCGAAGTAAGGTCAAATGATATGGGCTTAGTCGAGATCAGGGGTTAAGGATCAATAGATTTGATCAGAATCTGATCCATTAGAGAATCAGATGATGTCATCAGGATGTCGTAAATATAATTAGTCTTAAAAATTAATATACAATGTAAATTTTCTAAAAACATAATAATCTCAAACGTGTATTCATGCACGTTTGATATATCCGAAACTACTGTCCACTATTAGTAAATTATTCCACTAAATATTATATTACATGATAGAAAAAGAATCATTAATTGAATCTGAATCTTGCTTAATGACTGGTAGCACAACTTCGACCTCATTTTGCCATGAATAACATGCCTATACATCATCACATATCATCAAAATTTTCTAGAATAGAAAAAAATTGAAAAAGTTTCTAGAAATGTTAAAAAAAATTAAAAGACAAAGATGTGCTAAGTTATATTTTAAAAAAATCCAACTTTATAGTCAAGATACAAGTTTTGCAAATATTATCAGTAACAAAAATTATTAGGAAACACAATTTTTTAGTAAAATAAGTTAAACAAAGAGATTTATGCTTCCAAAACTTGCTTCTTTTTGCCACAACATCAAGAATACTAAAAGCAAGGGGTATTTATTTTAGAATACCTAATCTGCCATTAGTTGAAAGATGAAAGTTGATACAAATGACACTATTTTTGTTAATTTTAGATTTACGATGCATGTGAACGAGGATCAATGAGCCGGATTAAGATCGAATGCGGGAAGAGTTGGAAGTGGTCGGGACTTAATCCCACAATTTTACTCCGATATTTAAATAAGAAGTTATAAAAAATTATATAGAATAAGTAGGATTGCATATTTTTCAAGTTAAGAAGGTGTTGGTATTTATACAAGGATAGATACGTAGAAAATAATGAGGTCTATGTGACAGCCCCACCTTACCCTAAGGCGAATCAAAGGTTCGGCAGACCGCCTGCCCAACTCTCGCCGGGACTCACTCACTCACTACGGACAAAATAAGATAAAATCTCGAGGAAAAAAATAAAACAAAAACAATTCCCAAACTTGAAACGCATACTTACATTCATTTTTGTCCCGAAATAAAATACAACTCCAAATATAACAAGAGCTTTAAGTTCCCATACGTCCAATCCCTATTTGAGCACTAGAGCGAGTACAAGTTGCAATAAAATTCAAAAAGACTAGACGATATTATTCTATACAGGTCTCTCGCCCTTGCTCGCGTCCCCTGTTAAGGAAAACAAAATTAACGGGATGAGCTAAAAGCTCAGTGAGATTCCAAACACATAAACAAACAATAAGTGCAATACATAACCATAGATAGCATGTAATTTAAGAAACATGACAATATAAACCAATAATAACATTCATTAAAAGGATACGTGCTCACATGGAGCCATTCATTCATTCATTCATTCTCCTTTCATTTCCTTATTCCTCCAATCGTTTAAAAATGCATTTTGATAAGTAAAACCCTTCATTTACATTGACATTCGTTCATTCATTTCATTTCACCCCTTCCTGGACATTGGCCAGGCTCCACCAGACTACAAGGTAATATTCGAGTATACCAAACGTTCACCTAGGGTCACTAAATCGCCCGACCGAGTCCGCTTCTGGCTCGAGTCGATCAGTAACAAAGGACAGGGCCCAGTTCAGCCAAAAGGTTTACATTCATGCACAACTAACATTTAATCACTTAAACATTGAAATTTTCACATTTCATATAGGTCGAGTGCGATAAAGTACACACTGGCCTAGCAAAATTCATTTGTAACAAACATTTATCATTTAATCAAATATCCACAACAAATCATATAGTTCATGGAAACATAAAAAACAAAGAACACTCACGAATTTACGCAAAATAACGTCCAAAGTATCCTTTCGGATAACACCCTCAATCACCAAGGAACCCTAATATAATCAAAAGAACACATTATGCTTCAACCATCAAAGATTTAAGTGATGCAAAGAAAATTCGAATACGTACAAGTACAAAGTATAAATATGGTTTTGGTAGTGAAAAGAGTACATTTAAACCAACGAACAGAAGTAAAATATTTGTAACACTTATGCTCACTCGTAAAACTTTAAAATCTCCATTTGAGTCGAAGTGACAAAGAAAACGTATTTTCATTAGTCGAAAATTTCATTTTTCCAAGGGTACAAGTTTCGGCCGAATTCTAACTTATATACCTTGATAAAAAAAGATGTAAATACCCTAGATGGTTCACGTGGTATTCGCTCTCAATACTCACTCAAGTCGCAAGTATATCTACTTAGTTCTTGAGCGTAAATTTGCGCAGCACGTCCTTTGTATTTACCTATTTTTCAGCCATTTATGGCTTCATTCTTTTCCTCAATCAATCCCAAAATCACACACAAAATCTTCTCATTTCAATAGCCATTCCATAGGCTCAAAGTCATACAAGTACAAAATCAAGCTAGGAACATGTGCGGAAATGAAGGTTGAGTCAAGAAACAAAAGACAGATTTGACGTTGTTTTACGTAACGGACACAACCGAGGGTACGTTTATCAGATTGAGGTGAAATTTATACCATTTCGAAGCTAAGACAGAGGGATACAATTTTGATGAAGACCACTTAGTCCAGTTTCTAGTGTATCCAAGTCATATTCCCAATTTACAGAACCAGATTCCTACCAAAAGGCTAGTTAACTGCACTACATTCAAATGGCCATAACTCAAGCTACCGAAGTCCGATTAAGGCGTTATTAGGGGCGTTGGAAAGCTAAGAAATAATACTAAAACTTTCATGTTTTGGCTAAATACTAGTTCAGTACATATCATGGTGAAAAGACACGACCAGATTGGTGAAATATTCAAAACTGATCACTGGATTCACCTAGGGCAGTCAGGGTATTTCGGTCTTTTCACAGGCTACGTTGCTCCGATTGAGCTGAAATTTTGTAGGAAGTTATTTAACATCATTTGCTACAACTTTCATGTTTTAATCTAAGGCTTATTCAGCCTCTAACATGGTCAAACAGAATCAGGCAGAACAGGGCAAATTGGAACCCTAAAACTGGAATTTCCGCACAAAACCGAAATTTTCTGCAAACAACCACAACTAACATATAAACGCTTCATTTTACACCATATAAAGCAATCATTCATGGCCAACCACTAAATATCATATAAAAACAGAAAAATTTCCAAAAAAAAACAGAAATTTATCTAACTCTACCTCAAACCATAAAATCTTCCATACAATAACATATTTAACCACCACGAACCACTAATTTGACATTAGCATGAACAAAGAGGAAGTTTGTAAGCAAAGTACCTTAACACCTCAAGAAAGATGATAACTTAGGGTTTTCCTTTCACAAATCCCTCCACTAGAAGCTTTAATCCTCCTTATCTAGCAACTTTGATGGTGTATTTTGCAACTTACTTGGTTAGAACTCAAGATTGAAGCAAATTGAAGTTGGCAAATGAAGTTTTCTCCCTTGGTTTTTCTCTTCAAGAAGCTCGGCCAAGAAGGTAAAGAATGAAGCAAAAATTGGTCAAAATTAAGGTTTTAGTAAAGGTAAAGAAAGTTAGGCAAGTTCAACTTCCAATCGTGTCGCGACACATGGCACTTTTAATGGTTCAAACTTATCTTCTTTCTTCCAATGGTTAATCTATCTAACTAACCTCTAATTATCTCCTAGCACCTTGTAAAATAATAACACTTAGCACAAAAATCACTTAGTCACCAAACTTATATCGCACTAGCGGGTCCCACGTCTATAACGCACTTCAAATTAACGTACACTAACTCATACTAGGAAAATGAATTTAAAACTGTACTTGCTTGTAAAAATGCATAGAAATTTTAATATTTTCAAGAAAAGTATAAAATGTAGGCAAAGAAATAAAATAATACTGAGAAAATGTGACAATTTTTGGGTTCTCACAGTCTAATTGTAGTCTGATTTCATAGATTAAGATATGATTGCAATGTCAATAATAGGGATAAATTGTAAGGTGGTTAAATATCATTTTAATCATACTAGTCACCAACTATATTTTGAAACTCAAACCAGGTAGGAACACGATCGAGTTCAGGTATTAGAGTTCAATGCCTTTCATTGGGGTCGGGCCCAATCAAGGACTGGATGATGTTATCAAGATGTCATAAATATAATTAATTTTAAAAATTAATATACAATATAAATTTCTAAAAGCATAATAATTTCAATGTGTGTTTATGTACGTTTGATGTATCTAAAAGTATTACCCACTATAAGTAAAATATTATGCACAATATGATTTTATCAGATAGAAAATAAAGTTATTAGTTGAATCTGATTGTTCCTTAATGACTGGTGGCACAACTCTAGACTCATTTAGCCATGAATGACATTCCAATACATCATCACATATCACAAAAAGTTTCTAGAAACAAAAAGAAAAAATTAGAAAAGTTTCCAAAAATGTAAAAATATTAAAAGATAAAGATGTACTAAGTTATATATTTTTAAAAAAATCTAATTTTATATCAAAGATACAAGTTTTACAAACATTATCAATGACAAAAATAGTGAAAAACACAATTTTTTAGAAAAACAAGTGAAATAAAGAGATTTATGCATCCAAAATATGCTTCTCTTTACCCACGACATCAAGAATACTAGTAGCACAAGATACTTATTCTAGGATACTTGATTTGCCATTTGTTAAAAGAAGAAAGTTGAAACAAATGAAACTATTTTTGGTGATTTCAGATTTACAATGTGTGCAGACGAGAACCAGCGAGCCAAATTAAGGTCGAATGTCGAACAAGCAGAAAATGGTCGGAACTAAATTTTTCAATTTTACTCCAATATTTAATTTAGAATTTATCGAGAATATAGGATAGGATTGCATACTTTTCAAATGAAAAAGATATTTGTATTTATACTAGGAGAGATATGTAGGAAATTATAAGGTCTAATAGTAGTCTGACTTTGTAGGATAAGATATGGCTGCGATGTAGGGTTGAATTATTGGGTGGTTGAATGTCACATCAATCATACTAGTCACTAACTATAGTTTGAAAATTAGACCGAGCAGGGACTCGATCGAGATTAGAGTTTAGGGGTCAATGGGTTCGATTGGGGTCAGACCCATTCAAGAACCAGATGATGTTATAAATACAATTAATTTTAAAAATTAATATACAATGTAAAATTTCTAAAAGTGTAACAATTTCAACGTGTGTTCATGCACGTTTGATATATCCAAAGCTACTATCCACTACTTACAAAATATTATAGTAAATATTATATTACATCATAGGAAATAGAGTCATTAGTTGAACTTAAGTCTTGCTTAATGACTAGTAGTACAATTTCAACCTCATTTAGCCATGAATGACGTTCCTGTACATCATCACATATCATAAAAAGTTTCTATACACAATAAGAAAAAATTAAAAAGTTTTTAGAAATATAGAAAAAAAAGACAAAGATGTACTAAGTTATATTTAAAAAAAATTCAACTTTATAGTAAACATTCAAGTTTTACAAACATTATCAGTAAAAAAAATGATTGAAAATGCAATGTTTTAGAAAAGAAAGTGAAACAAAGGGATTTATGCATTCAAAACTTGCTTCTTTTTACCCATGACACAAAAAATACTAGAAATAAGAGGTACTTATTCTAGGATACCTGATCTGCCGTTGGTTGAATGAAGGAAATTGAAATAAATGACACTATTTTTGGTGATTTTAGGTTTGCAGTGTGTGAGGACGAAAACCAAGGTGCCGAATTAAGGTTGAATGACAGGAACTCGATCAAGATTAGGGGTTAGAGGTCAATGAGTTCGACCGAGGTCGGATCCATTCAAGAACCAAATGATATTATCATGATGTCATATATATAATTAATTTTAAAAATTAATATACAATGTAAAATTTCTAAAAGCATAACAATTTCAACGTGTATTCATGCATGTTTGATTTATCCAAAACTAATCCTATTACCGATAAAATATTATACTAAATATTATATTATATGATAGGAAATGTAGTTATTAGTTGAATCTGAGTCTTGCTTAATGGCTAGTAGCACAACTCTAGTTTCATTTATCCATGAATGACATTTTTTGTACATCATTACATGTCATAAAAAAGTTTCTAGAAACAAAAAAAAATTGGAAAAGTTTTTAGAAATGTAAAAAAAATTCAAAGACAAATATGTACTAAATTATAGTTAAAAAATTCAACTTTATTGTAAAGATACAAGTTTTACAAACATTATAAGTAACAAAAATGGTGAAAAACATAATTTTTTAGAAAAACAATTAAACAAAGGGATATTATGCATCCAAAACTTGGTTCTTTTGACCCACGGCATCAAGAATACTAGAAGTAAGAGGTATTTATTTTAGAATACCTGATCTATCATTGGTTGAAAAAGGAAGTTAAAATAAATGACCCTATTTCTGGTGATTTTAGATTTATAGTACATGCGAACGAGGACTAGCGAGCCGAATTAAGGTCAAATGCTAGACAAGTTAGAAGTGATCGGGACTAAATCCTCCAATTTTACTCTGATATGGAAATCTGAAGTTATCGAGAGTTGTATAGGATAAGTAGGATTGCATACCTTTCAAGTAAAGAAGGTATTGATATTTATACTAGTAGAGATAAGTTGAAAATGATGAGGTCTAATAATAGTTTGATCTCGTAGGATAGGATATGGTTGCGATGTCAATAGTAGGGCTGAGTTATAAGGTGGCTAAATGTAAATAGTAGGGCTGAATCAGATCGGGCAAGGAATCGATCGAGGTCAGGAGTTTGTGGTCAATCGGTTTGACCATGGTCAGACCCATTCATAACCGGCTGATGTCACCATAATGTCATAAAATATAATTAATTTTAAAAATTAGTATATAATGTAAAATTTCTAAAAGCATAATAATCTCAATGTTTGTTCATGCTCATTTGATGTTTCTAGAATATTTTACAAGAAAATGTAAATAAAATAATATAATCAAGTAGAAATCTATACAATTTAATACATATTCAACAAGTTTGGAATTAAATTGGAGGGATTATTTTAAAAATAATAATAGATTTAGGACAAAAGTTATAAATCATAAAATGTTACTAGCTATACTAATAGTTTTCTAACACTAGGGGTCAAATCATAAAATCAAGAAAATTTTGAAACCCTAATTGATTTGAATTCAATGGTGTGGACCTGCGGGGCCCTCAGAGTGAGGTCCAACTGTCAGATTTGACTCACTGAAATGTGGAGTACATACTAGTTATCATAGTGAATGAATTCCTACTTTTTCTCCTTGTTTCTCTCATCACCCATTTTCTTCCTTTCTTGCCTTGTCCTTTCTTTTCCAGCCGTAGTTTTCTTCTTTTATTTCTCGCATTTTTTTCTTTTTTACTTCTAAATCTTTGCATATTTTTCTTTATTCACTACAAGAAATCGACTTTTATTATTCATGCTCTTTTTCCCTTTACTTCTCTTTTTTTTTCTCAATTCTTTTAATCCTAATTTTATATTGTTCAATATTATGTTGAAAGAGCCATATGTGGTAGTAGCAGTGGATATGCGCTCAAGGATCGAATGCTATATTAAAAGTTTTAGGAGTAAAAATGTTTGAAATTGAATTTTGGAAAACAATCGAGTTTTCTCGGTTGTTTATGGTTTTCAATCAAACGCGGTTTTGATCGGGTCCTTGTCCACCAGAAAACTCAAACATGACATATTTGATGGGGTTCTTGTCCACCGGATTTTTGAACACACTCAAACATGACATGTATCCGATTTTTGATCCCACTGGTTGAACCGATTGGTCCGATATGAATTTAAAAATATGGGTCACCAGTCACCAGTTACATCGATGACTAGTCGAAACTTTTGATACCTCGGGTAGATGGTCATCCCGAGATGAATTCCTGTCAAAAAGCATCTAGGCTGAGATATTATTTGCACCAGGTTAACCGAGATGCTTTCTCATTCGAGGTAGATGAGGTATTCACACTGAACCCCCTAATTTCGGAAAGGATAAATAGTTCAGAGGACTGTCTTTTTCAAGGTTATAACCTGAAATGATCATGGAATACACATGACAAATCATAGTGCTACTAAAGAGACAATATGTCAAGATGGAATGACGAATGTTAGCACAGAAAACTAATAGCATTATTTTGTAATGTCACTAAAATTTTAGGAAACATTTGTAGAAAAATAAAAATGTAATCTACGGATGCCAAACCTCATTTCCATACACAATCAAATGATATCAGAAGTTAGGGTTTCGTAATCTAGAGCAGTTCTTATCTGATCATGCCATCTTGGCTATCTTCAAGAACAGTTACCCGTAATAACTGAAAAAAGAAATTAGGGAAATTTTTTTTCCAAATGCAAAAATCATTCCTGTAGCAGAAGTAGGATACAAAACTAACGCATGAAATGGTCTCCAAAGTTCAAGCACCTGGTGTTAAAGTCAAAGTTATCCAAATAACCTTAATTAAAAATTATATAATAAGTATCTAAGAGGACAAATAAGTAATTCCGAAATGAATTCCCATCAAAGAGCATTTAGCCCGAGATATCCTCTACACTAGATTAATCAAGATGCTTTCTCATTTGAGATAGATGAGGTATTGACACTGAACCCCTTAATTCCAGAAAGAATAAATAGTTTAGAGAACTATCCTTTTGAGGTTATAACCCGAAATGATCATGGAATACACATGGTAAATCATAATTCTGCTAAAGAGACAATATGACAACGTGGAATGACAAATATGTCCCTCTTCTAAAAGGTGTTAGATAAACTGTCAGTCATTTATGAGGGATGAGAGTCAAGCACTTCAAGATTCAAAAAGTCCACCTTTTCACCTTCCTTAACACCTATAAATAGGGGGTAATTTAATTCATCACCCATTTTCACCGTACAATCAAATTGTAATTTTTCATCTAAAATAATCAAACGAGGTGCTTTGACATCTCCATCCTTGCTGAGAACTCTATGAAATAGTATGCCATATTTTGTTGTAATAGTTATGGTTAAAATAGCAAAAACTTAAAAGGAAAGAGTGAGCCGAGTTTTTCTGAGAAAAAGAGGCCTAACCCTACAGAAGAGGAGACAACGTATACAAAACAAACTTCCAGTTCAGGAGAAGAGTCTGTAGAAGAATCCAAAATAGAGAGGGTTGAAGGATTATCCCGGTCCACCGAGGAGTTAAAGGCATTGTATAATGACACTTATGGTTCTGAGATGCCTCAAGGCGTTGGGATAGTTGTGCCTAAAACCCCTCTTAACCTCGGCTTGGTTGGCTTTAGCAAACTTCCCTTATTCAGAAGCACGATTGAGGAGGCTGGGTCGAGAGTCTTGTTATGAGCCTACCTGTTCTGCCGAGATTACAATACATATTGACAGAGCCGAATCAATTAGTGGTCATTTCACCCAAGGACCAAGTGGCAATATATGCTGACCATTTCCAATTCCTCTGAAGGGAAGCACGATCGAGGAGGCCGACTCAAGAGTCTGGTTATGAGCCTACCCATTTTATCGAGATTACAATATATATTGAGTAGAACCGAATCATTCAGTGGCCATTCCATCCTAGGACCAAGTGACAATATATGCTGAGCAGTTCCAATTCCTCTGAGACAACTTTCAGTACTAAGGAACTCGGATTACCTAGTTGACTCTGAATGCCATCCAAATCTTGGTAGGGTTCGAGATGTTATACCGAGAATAAGGCGTGGTTCCCATGGTTATCTCTTCCAAAGATTCTATATAACTAAGAGTGGTGGAAATGTGAAGAGGTGAATGTAATTTGGCACCCAATCCAAGAATATCGAGAAGTTAGTTGTGGATGCCCCGACTTCCATTAAAAGATAGAAAATTAATTTTGCTTTTGTACCACACAAGAACTTTCCTACGGAATTTTGGCGGAGATCACATAATGCACCAGGCGACCCATCTCTAAGACTCGTGGAAAAGTAGAATTTTTAGAAGATAAAATAGTCAGGTCTCAAGATAAATAGTCGGTTCTTCCCTGAGGCAATTCTAGTGGATAGGGGCATTAGCCAAACTTTGATTAGCCTCAACAAATCTCCCTATTGTTTTTCTAGTTTTGGCAGTACTTGTAATTTCTTTTTTCATTAAGTAATTTTGTAATTATTCCTATTGCTAAGTAATAATTTGTCTCTTCTTTACAGTGGTGAAGGTATCTAACTTGATCATCTCGTGGGCTAAAATAGTAGCTAAAAAGCAGAAATGCAAGGCCTCTAATGCATATTCTGGAGCGGGAAGGAAGCAGAAGAGTGTCTCAGCCATTTCCAACTTTAGCACATCATATATCTGTTCCTAAGGGCATTGCTACCTGAAGTTTCACTATTATCTTGGTTGGGCATGAGAAGGAGAAGCTTCTCCACTCCTACCCTTTAGTTATTGTTGGGTCATCTCTGCGGAATAGACATCTTATCCTTTTTCTGAAGCCTTCCTGTCCTGAGATAAGGCACCTTGAGGAGTACTTTGGCTCACCTTGGCAACTTACCATCAATAACTGATGCCAGGATCTAGGTCAATCTCGGGAATTGCTCCTTAACTCGGTACTGCCATAAGATGTTGATTGGTCCCTAGCTGATTGACCACCTGGCCATTGCTTGGGTCTCGTCCAACATCTTTGTAGCCAACATGATTCAATGGTTTGGGGTCATATAGGATGCCCAATAGTCAGCTGCACCTCTCCTAAAGAAGGTGAAGGTTTTAGAAACGGAGCTGGAAGTGGTCAAAGATGAAAGCGACCATGCTATTATCGAGGCCAACTCCCTAAGGATGACCTATAAGGAAGAGCAAAAAAGACTTCAAGAGGAGAGAACGGCCAATGAGATAACCTTGGAGAAGGCTTGGATCTCAGTGGTAGAGGCCTTCTTGAAATCCAAAAATTTTAATAAAGACTTGGTGAGCTGACTACCTCGAGCTTTATGTTTGGCTTCACTACAATTATCAATAAGGTCGACCATCTGCTGTCTGAGGAGGAACTTGAAAGGATCAAAACCAACACCAACTACAATGAGGATGCCAAAGAGTTGTGTGATTGGATGGCAGCTGGTATCTCTCATGCTATTGACCTCTTCTCTTGTCAATTGTCTTTGTAGCAAGTTCTTCTCCCCCTTTCTCTTCCTACCTCTAACAGCCTAGCCTAATTGCCCAACTCCACCTGGCACGGCCTTCTGCAACTGATAATTTGCCCTGTAGGTACTGAGCAATGGCTAGTTTTGATTGTGTACAAATGTTAATTCTTTGAAGAAATTCATTTTGGAGTATCATGTTTGCTAAATTCTTTCTGCATTTCCACATTTTTAGATGATTAATTATGGAGTATGTGCATAGTGTTCTGATTTTATCTAAATTTCGCTATGTTAGGCTGATTTTATGGAAAGGGCACTACTGACTGTCATGAACAATTTAGATGTAGGTAGCCTGTGAGGACTCGCAAAATTATTATTTTTCGACTCCTATTTTTGCTCATTTAATTATTTATTCAAATATTTGCTTCGATTATTATTTTCTAACCTTATTAGACTTAAATACATGGAGTTATGACTTCATTATATTTTTAAAGTGACTCGTTTCAAAAATTAATTTTTTGGAAGCTCTATTAATGAAAATAGTGAAAACGTGTCTGAAAACTTTAGCCATTTGGGAGTACAATAAGTTCAAAACTTGGAGACATGTACAATGGTCCTAAAATAGGTAATTCTAGGTTTAAGTACTCAAGTGATAGTTAGTGGTATGATCGTTACAAGAATTTCTCGAAAATTTCACTTTATCGCGCCTAAATTGGAAATACGCGTTTTCACGCGCGCGCTTAATTGAGGGACTTTAGGCCATTATTTTGGGACAATTAAGAGTGAATAATATTTATATGAATATAAGTGTACTAGAGGTTTAGTGCACTAGTGAAACAAATGCAAGAGGAATCGAGCACAAAACGCGCGCGTACGCGCACTATTGGAGAGTTGACTTTTGTACACTTAAAACCAAAATTTGCTAAGCTTCTCACGGAAGATTTATCATCAGCAAACACTCCTTTTTCCTTCTCATTTGACCGAACCAGCAGCAGCAAAAACAACCAAGGCTTCTCAAATTTTTTCATCTCCAAATTCTTGCACCAAAGCTTCATAGATTCACACCAAACTTCACATACACTTAGCTCTACACTTGGACACCACTTTGAGCTGCAAAAGGGAGCTAAAACTCACGGTTTTTCTGGAGCAAAAAGGGCCGAAAATCACTGCCTTGGACATCAACTAGAGTAAGTAAAGATCAAGCTTTCTAATTTCGATTTTTGGAAGTTCTAGTATACCTTTAAGCTCTTATTTTCATATGGGTTGATGTTGTTGTTGGAAAAAGTGGAATGTGGGCTCTATGAACTCCCACCCTTGTCTTGGAGGCTGATCTCATGCTTGATGATGTTTATAATGTTGGATTAGTGCTTAAACTAGTGGATTATTGGTGGAAAATTGATGGAAACTCATGATGGGTGCAAAGGCCAAATCTAACCATTTTGCCCCTGCTTTGTTCGGCCACTTTAATGCAAAAATTTGAGGATTTAACGGCTTGATTGTGTTTTTTACATGTTGTAGTAGTTGTATAAAACTTTTCATTGAAAAATACTGAGTTTTGGTTGGTCAAATGAATTTATTTCCCAAAGCTAGTAATCTGGAAACTGTTCCCGTAATGCTCATACCAGTGTTCGTATTTCGTCCATAACTCCGTGCTCCGACATCAAAATCAAGTGCCGTCAGCGGTATTTGAAACTAGACATTCCCACCTTTCCAACGGTATAAAATTCACATTCTGGTTCCATGTGTGTGAGCCGCACCACTCGTTTGAACTCAGCTGTTCTGTTTCTCTGTTCTGCTGGAATGAAATACAGAAGCTGTGATTTGAAACTCGATTTCTAGCTAGTTGTGTACTGAATTTCAAAACGTTTTCTATTTTGAAATTTTATCCCTATGAATTTATTTTCCAACACTATCAACCATGCTCAATTTCGAGTTAAATTGAGTGAGTTATGATCAAAATACGGAGACTGCCCTGTTCTTGAAAACCCCAACTTTTGGACTGATTGGAGACAAGACTTGGAGTAGTTTTGCTAATTGAGTTTCGTGGTGTTAAACACCTACCAAATGTACCATGTATGTTCCTTAGGCCTTTCCTACACAAATGAACCATGTTTGGAGGATTTTCCTTGACCAAATGTTTGGAAATGAAGAACAAGAAGTTCAAGGCAGTTATGCCTTAAGAATTTTTCAAAATTTTGGTTGGATAGTTGACTACCTTCCCGAAGGTATTTTTCCATGAAATTTGATAGAGAGATACCCTTCATATAGGAGTATGATACTACCAAATTTGGTACCAATCCAAATCCGTTTCGACACTTAACTAAAGATCCAAAGTCGGAAACTCAAATCTGGAATTTGTTCAACAGTCTCGAATTTTCCCCAACTTTGAACTACCGTATCTCGGTGCTCGAAACTCCGATCCTTGATCCTCTTTTTCTGTTATAAACCTTACTTACAACTCTAATTGATTTACAAATTTCAGAGGCTAGCTTGCAACGTGTGAATTTTGCCGAATTTTCAAAGTTAGCGAAAAACCAACCTCGGCTCAATTCTGAGTGTTCCGGAACAGCAACTTTAAGCCCAATTTTGAATACCTTCCACTTAGATTCATGGAAAAGTGTCTTCTAAGAACTTTTAGTACTTCCAAAGAAGTTTCCAACGCTACGAATTTTTCCAATTTTTGACATGTAAAATGTGAGATACGATTTTTCAAAATATCGTATCAAAACTGAAAATTTTTCGAATTCCAAAAGAAGGGAGTTTTCAAGCACTCCTTATCTCTTCGATATTACTTGAACGTTTTATACTTGATTTCCCAAAATGAAAACTCGATCGCTCTTATACTTTAAGAAACTCTAGTTGAACCTCGATTTACGAGTAATTGAGGTTCGTTTCATGAAATTTCCTTAGATTGTACTAACATACAATCTTCCTTGATAATTGAGGCACGTGAATGATAATACATTATTATTTGCTCAGGCGCTCACGAGCACCTTCAAGAGGATTCTACAGTGAACACTTGAACTTCCAGAAAATATTTCTTCTTGATTTGCTCGATGAGTGTCAAGTGTATGAATACTTGTACTCTCTGGACTTGATTCATGCTTGGCTTACCTGATTATATGCTTAGCCTACTTGGTTTTGAAAATGGAGTCGAGTGTGTACTTTATCACACTCGTTCTCATTTGAAACAAATGACTCATGCTTAACATGTTTTGCCTGATTTACATGACCTGAAATACATGCTTAAACTTGTCGAATGTTTTATTACATGACATGGTATGCTATGGCTGCATACGTCGTTGGAGTGAATCTCCTCGACACTTACATGATACATGGGGGACGCCTAAACTCATAGGCCGACCTTGGAACTCGAGCCTGCATGGGTTTGGTCGGGAACCTTGGTGAGTCATGAGAATCACATGATAAGCTTGATCTATTTGAGAGATCTTACTTGGCATACTCGTAGAGTATAGCCTTATAAATGTCGTGCGGGTCCGAAGTGGTGTAGGGTGGACGGATGAGAAGTAAGTGGTGATCTACGGTTTGGAAATATCAACCCGGTTGATGGACAGTCATCGCGGGGAGATATACGAATGAACTGGCAAAGCAAGTGGAACTTAGCTCCTGAGAGCTAATATATCCTTGAAGTGTTTCTGCTTACTTTCACTGGCTTTATTAATTACTTGTGATTATCTCTTGGACTGTTATTTGGGACTGTTATCTGGACTACGTGCTTGCATGTGTGTTCTTGGCCTCACGAGCGTTTTTGCTCACCCTGTAGATTTGTTTTCCTTAACAGGTTTGAACTCGGAGGTGTACTGGGAAAACCCTCCTGATGTGTTTTTGTTTAGGGTTTCTATTACATTTTGGCTATGCCCCTTGGGTTTGGATTGTACTTTTGGAATTGAAATGTAACTTTTGGGGCGTAATGTATATTTGGGATTCATGATGTATTTTGAATACCCGACGTGCGGGTTGGATAATAGATGACTATTGATAAATTTGAACGCTTCCACATTTACTGTACTTAAGTTACTTACTTGTGTTGTGTAGTTCGATAATAAGTTTGAATGATTTGGCTTGAGTCCTGGTGAGAGTTAGGCAGGCGTCCCGCGGATACCCTTTGGTTCGCCTTAGGGAGAAGTGGGGGCGTCACATAGCCTCTACAAAATGGAGACAGATAGAATAAATAATAGCATACTTGCATTAAAAAGCATTTATGGCCTGAGGTTCCTAAATTGTTGAAGTATTTATCATTTAGTTCTCTATTTCTTAAACCATCTACTATTGGTAATATAACTATGACTATGAATTTCTAGTTTTTACATACATCATATCGTTGTTTGCAAACTACATAGCGATAAAGTTGCAAATATTAGTAGATGAGAAACCATAACTGCATATGAAATTTATTGGAACGTGTTCTATTGCTTGACTTCAAATTTTTAGATATTTTCACCTTGAGCAGCTGTATCTGGATTAAGTTTTCTATAGTTAAATATCTGTAACATTAGGTATTATAATCTATGATGGAACCAGAACGGTTGCTTTAAGAAAGACTTTGGAGTGAACATATGAGTTTTTCAAATTATTGTGGCAGGGAAAAGTTTAATTTTCGAGGACACTTCTAAAAATTTTCAAATCTTTAAGGGGAAAAACCATGGATTACTAGGACTTGGGGTGCATTGGCCCCTGCTTGCCTCCCCTTAGTTCTCGTGTTAAGTGTAATTTGTATATTTACAATTTTGAGTATGCATATGCTTACAATTGCTTAAGCCGGGAATCTAGTGGTAATGAATCTATGCCTCTTTTTGGAAGATAAATTTGGAAGTGCATATACTTACATGTCTTCTGTTGTTTTGTGAAAATTCTAGGGTGTATAATCGATTTACATTTTGTAGGATGAAAGTCTCAATTCATTCTTTTGTCAGTTGTTATGGGCGGCTCTGTGGCTTTTTAGGAAGCAAGATAATGCCACAGTGTTTGAGCTAAACCAAAGTCTTAGTTAGGTGAACGATGTTGATAGTGCTCTTTTCAAGAGATATATGTACAATGACTTTTTTTGTCGATGTGTTTTAATTTCTTGAAACCATTTCCTTTGGAAAGATAATTGAGCTTTTTTTCTATTGTTGGAAAAGATAATAGGTTGTTGACATAATATTGTAGTTGGAGATGACTGCTGATTAAGTGTGAATTCAGTTGATTTGCAGTCTTCAGAAGTTTATCACAAGGTTGAACTTATTCATCTAATCTCTAAAGGTAAAAGTTTTATAGGTAAAATGAAAAAAAATTTCATCTTCACATTAATTGTTAAAGATACTCAATGACAGATGTGTCCAGATTATGGTATGTTATCCATTGTAAGATCTAATTCAATATTTTTCATTTTTCTTCCGTTTGTGGTTTACCCTTTCTAAATTTTGTATCTGGTCCCTTCCATAAACTTTCTTTGAATCTACATTGAAAACTTTTAGGTTAACAATGTAGTTGTTGTGAGCAAGCATACAAGTCCACATCAATTCAGTGTCAAAGGAAAGGGGGATTGCAAAATAGCAATCAAAAGTCCCTCATCTTAGGAAGTCTAAATAATTTACTCTTTTCTATTTGTGGTTGCAAACTTATAGCAACCTATTATTTTGTGATAGGTGAAAAAGAAATAGCTTGTTATATTTCTCCCGATATAATTATTAGGAATGCGTATGTGTTACACTGATGAATCATGTTGATTTGCTTCAGGGTTAGATTGCCACGCTGATGCCTCATGAAGAAGCTTCCAATTCCTTGAAGCAATGTGAGTTCCCTTCTTCAGAAATATATGTTATAGGAATTAACAATATGGCTCTACAAACACAGCTGAAGTATCATTCATTTATGTGCGAGGAGTTTGAGCATCCACATATGGCAAGGTTATCTCATGCGAAATTCTACTGATTACCCAAATTCTTGGTAAAATGCTCTTGTCCTCTAGCTGCTTCTATTAAAACCAAAATCCACGCTTTAGGATTGTCTTAGACCTGGTCAAAGGTCAGCATGGTGTTAAAATCATCAATCTTATCCTGGAGCTGTTGAAATCAGTGCCTTTGTGTTTTGATAGAGTACTTTGATCCCTTTATTCTTTAAGGGCAAAGTGAACAATCCAAAGGTAAGAGCCACTATGAGATTGCAATGGTTATGCCTGGCATGAGTATGGAAGCAAGCGTTGAGTGCACATGGTAGGGTGGAGGTATTAACACAGGACCAATTACCAATGATGAGCAGAAACATCTACGAGTATCAGATTATGCTTGTGCATATTAAAAATGTGATATCCAAAATCACTAAGAATGAAAACAGTCCAATGATAGAATACATAACAATTCAGCTGCTGAGCTTCAAGGCAAATCAGCAAAACTAGCTGTCGGATTTAAAATAGACAACAAAAGTAGTGTGAGGTATGCTGAGGCTAATTCTTAGGTTGAAAAGCCTATTTATTCTGCTTTGAATCCAAGATACCTCCACAAGTAGAAATGATCGTGCACTATGTTGAGTTGACAATGCAAGTGTTGATAATATTTTCAAGTTGTTAAATGTGGATGCATTTGGCATGATAGGTAGTACTTCTATTGTACATCAATTGCAATATCCCATGCACTCCTGGGCTAATTGGTTGATGTTTGATTTTTTTTTTTTTGTTTGGCATCACATCATTTGGTATTGAATCCGTTGACAGGAAACCTAGTATCTCATACTGTAGTATCATCCAATAATTGATTTTTTTTTTAAATGTAGTGACAATCACTTGTTTGTTCTTATTTAGTTCTAGCATCACTTGTGTGACGCCCCCACTTCTCCCTAAGGCGAACCAAGGGGTATCCGCGGGACGCCTGCCCAACTCTCGTCAGGACTCAAGCAATTTCCGTTCAAGTTTAATACAATACTAGACGTTACGATTAAATATCATAAATACAATCAGTACGTAAGCATTCAAGCTTATTAATATTCAACATCTGCCCAATCATTACATCGGGATCTCGAAATACGTCAATATTCAAAATATACATCAATCACAAGTCTAGCCCCAAAGTACAACGAAAATCCTAAAAACAAGAGTACGCCAAGAGGGGTTTCTCCAACATTTCTCCAAATCCAATCCTGTTAAAGAAAACAAATCTACAGGGTGAGCAAAACGCTCGTGAGGCCAAGAACACACATGCAAGCACGTAGTCCAGATAACAGTCCCAAATAACAGTCCAAGAGATAATTACAAGTAATTAATAAAGCCAGTGAAAGTAAGCAGAAACAATTCAAGGATATAGTAGCTCTCAGGAGCTAAGTTCCACTTGCTTTGCCAGTTCATTCGTATATCTTCCCGCGATGACTCTCCGTCAACCGGGTTGATATTTTTAAACCGTAGATCACCACTTACTTCTCATCCATTCACCCTACACTGCTTCGGGCCCGCATGACATTTATAAGGCTATACTCCACGAGTATGCCAAGCAAGATCTCTCAAATAGATCAAACTTATCATGTGATTCTCATGGCTCACCAAGGTACCCGACCAAGCCCATGCCGGCTCGAGTTCCAAGGTCGGCCTATGAGTTTAGGTGTCCCCCATGTGTCATGTAAGTGTCGAGGAGATTCACTCCAACGACGTATGCAGCCATAGCATACCATGTCATGTAATAAAGCATTTGACAGGTTTAAGCATGTATTTCAGGTCATGTAAACCAGGCAAAACATGTTAAGCATGAGTCATTTGTTTCAAATGAGAACGAGTGCGATAAAGTACACACTTGACTCCATTTTTCAAAACCAAGTAGGCTAAGCATGTAATCAGGTAAGCCAAGCATGAATCAAATCCATCGAGTTCAAGTAGCCATACACTTGACACTTACCAAGTATTAAGTGCAAGTAGGGTCAAGAAAAGTTCAAGCGTCCACCGTGGGATCCTCTTGAAGGTCCTCGTGTGCGCCTGAGCAATTAATAGTGAATTATTATTCACACAACCCAATTATCGAGAAATAATTCGTACACTATAATAATCTAGGGAATTTCGTGAAAAGAAACCTTAATTACTTGTAAATCGAGATTCGAGTGGCGTTTCATAAACTACAGGAGCATTTGGGTTTTTATCTTGGAAATTGAGGTTAAAACGTTTGCATAATGTCGAAAGAATAAAGAGTTTTTGGAAACTCTATTTCCTTGAAAGTTGGAAAATTTCAGTTTTGATATGGATCTTTGAAAAAATCGTATCTCACTCGATACAAGTCTAAAATTGGAAAACTTTATACTGTTGGAAACCTCTTGGAAAGTACTAAAAGTTCTTAGAAGACACTTTTCCACGAATCTAAGTGAAAAGTACTCAAAAATGAGCTTGAAATCACTGTTCCAGAATGTTCAGGATTGAGCTGGGGTTGGTTTTTCGCTAACTTGGAAATTCGGCAGAATTCACTCGTTGCAAACCAGCTCTTGAAATTTATAACTTAATTAGAGGTGCAAGTAAGGTTTAGGACAGAATAAGTGGATCGAGAATCGGAGTTTCGAGCACCGAGATACGGTAGCTCAAAGTTGGGGAAAATTCGAGACTGTTGAACAAATTCCAGATTTGGATTTTCGACTTTGGATCTTTAGTTAAGTTTCGAAACGGACTTGGATTGGTGCTAAATTTTGCAGTATAGTACTTCTATATGAAGGGTATCTCTCTATCAAATTTCGTGGAAAAATACCTTCGGGAAGGTGGTTAACCAATCAACCAAAGTTTTGAAATTACTAAGGCAAAACTGCCTGTAGCTCCATTTCTCTCCGTTTCCAAACATTCGGCTAAGGAAAACCTCCAAACATAGTTCATCTGTGCAAGAAAAGTCTAAGGAACATACATGGTACATTTGGTAGGTGTTTAGCACCAAGAAATTCATTTAGTAAGACCACAACAAATCTCACATCAAATCTGTCCAAATCCAAGGGTTTTCAAGAACAAGGCAGTCACCGTATTTTGATCATGACTCACTCAATTTAACTCGGAATTGAGCATGGTTGATAGTGTTGGAAAATAAATTCATAGGGCTATAATTTCTCAGAAGAAATCGTTTTAAAATTCAGTACACAACTAGCTCGAAATCAAGTTTCAAATCACAGCTTCTGTATTTCATTCCAGCAGAACAGAGAAACAGAACAGCTGAGCTCAAAAGAGTGGTGCGGCTCACACACATGGAACCAGAACGTGCATTTTATACCGTTGGAAAGGTGGGAATGTCTAGTTTCAAATGTCACTGACGGCACTTGATTTTAACATCGGAGCACGGAGTTATGGAGGAAATACGAACACTGGTCTGAGCATTACGGGAACAGTTTCCAGATTACTAGCTTTGGGAAATAAATTCATTTGACCAACCAAAACTCAGTATTTTTCAATGAAAATTTTTATACCACTACTACAACATGTAAACAATACAATCAAGCCATTAAATCCTCAAATTTTTGCATTAAAGTGGCCGAACAAAGCAGGGGCAAAATGGTCAGATTTGGCCTTTGCACCCATCATGAGTTTCCATCAATTTTCCACCAATAATCCACTAGTTTAAGCACTAATCCAACATTATAAACATCATCAAGCATGAAATCAGCCTTCAAGACAAGGGTGGGAGTTCATAGAGCCCACATTCCACTTTTTCCAACAACAACATCAACCCATATGAAAATAAAAGCTTAAAGGTATACTAGAACTTCCAAAAATCGAAATTAGAAAGCTTGATCTTTACTTACTCTAATTGATGTCCAAGGCAGTGATTTTCGGCCCTTTTTGCTCCAGAAAAACCGTGAGTTTTAGCTCCCTTTTGCAGCTCAAAGTGGTGTCCAAGTGTAGAGCTAAATGTATGTGAAGTTTGGTGTGAATCTATGAAGGTTTGGTGCAAGAATTTGGAGATAAAAAAAATGGCAACTTTGTGTTGTATTTCCAGCTGATGGTTCGGCCAAGAGAGAGACTAGGAGAGAGAGTGTTTGGTCCAATTTTAGCTTCCTAAAGAAGATACAATGTGTGGTGCAAAAATTTCCCCAAAGTCAACTCTCAATAGTGCGCGTAGGGCGCGTTTGGGCTCGATTTTTCTCTCGCATTTGTTTCATTAGTGCACTAAACCTCTAATGCACTTATATTCATAAAAATATTATTCACTCTTAATTGTCCCAAAATAATGGTCTAAAGTTTCTCAATTAAGCGCACTCGTGAAAACGCGTATTTCCAATTTAGGCGCGATAAAATGAAACCTTCAAGAAATTCTTATAACGATCGTACCACTAACTATCACTTGAGTACTTAAACCTAAAATTACCTATTTTAAGACCATTGTACATGTCTCCAATTTTCCGATCTTATTGTACTCTCAATCGGGTAAAATTTCCAAGCACTATTCACTGTTCTCACTAAACGCGCTCTCGAAAATTAATTTTTGAAACAAGTCACTTTAAAAATATAATGAAACTATATTTCCACGTAATTAGATTCAATAGGTCTAGAAAATAATACTCGGAATAAATGAACAAGTAAATAATTAAATAAGCTCAAAATAGGGTTTTAATAGGAGTTTTACGAGTCCTCACATGAATCGAGTATTAACTACTCAAATCTCCAATAAATTTGTATCCATGCATCTTTTGGAAAACTATCCACGCGTGAGTAGTATATGCTCACTTAGAACTTATTCACATTTAATTCTCGATTAACTTTTCTTAATCTGCTATTATCCGTTCTTAATTTCCCCAGGATAATCATACTCTCGAATATAATATTACCTTGAAACACTCGTGTTCATTATTTCTCACCTAAACAATCCTCCGAAAATTGAAGTTGTTAACGGGGCGTTTTAAAAGTATAATGAAGACATTATTCCATACGAATGGATTTAAAATGGTAGTAATAAATTATTTGGGGAAAACAGGTGGATAAATACTTAATTAAACAATTAATATTCGATAAAAATAAGAATTTTTTTTTCGGGTCCTCACATCCTCCCCTCCTTAACAGAATTTCGTCCTCGAAATTCACACCTGAGAGAATATCATTCCATTCATGGTTAAGCCTATCAGATCGATCACCAACTTACGTTTTTCCAACTTATACTTGACAATTTCCATTCATTCAACTAGCAATCAAACCTTGATTTTTTTCTTCAATAGGCATTTTAACTTCCGAGTCATAGAGCAACTTAATCGGCCTCATATCTACCTCATATAAGCAATATTTTCACTTCTTTAAGGCAAATATTGTAGTTATTTACTCCCAATCAGGAGTTGGCTACTTCCTCTCGTAATATTTTAACTTCCTAGAGGCATATACAATCACCTTATCATGTTTTATTAATATACATTCTAAACCATCCTTTGAATCATCTGTGTAAATCACAAAATTACCTCCTACACATGTACACCGATTAACATTCTTCATCTCAAGATTTTCCCTTACATTTAGAACCTCAAATGGTTTGCCAAGTCTTGCACTCTTACAAAAATCCTTGATAAACCAAAGGTAGTATTCGGCTAACTCCGAGAATTTCAAATTTCAATATGCTTTTCTGGTCGTTTTCTCTTATACAATCTTTCATTTTAGTTGAGTCAATAATAATTCCTTCCTTAGATACTGTATAACCTAGGAAGGCTATTTCTTCCAATCGAACTCACAGTTATTGAACTTAACAAAAGTTGGCGTTCTCTCGAGATTCGTAAAACTACTATCAAGTGTCTTTCATGACCTTCTCAAACACTAGAGTATATCGATATATCATCAATAAATGCCTCCACCGATTTGTCAAAATACGGTTTAACTCCGATACCTTGGGTCCATAAATGCTTCTAGTGCATCTGTCAACTTGAAGGGTGTACCGAAAATTCTAGAGTGTCCATGTCTTAATTTGAAAACGGTATTAATCACATTAGTTCCTAGGGTTCCCAAATGGGTAATATCTCTACTTTAAATCCAATTTAAATATGATCACGGCTCCTACAAATTATCGAATTCTTATCCAGGTAAGACAAAAGGGTAGTTGTTCTTAATGGTCACATCGCTCCAAACTCCATAATCTATAAATACATAGCTTCTAGCCTTCATTCCAAATACGATATCTAGTTCTTAATCGTTAGGCACATGGAATCCATTAATTATTTTCTTTCACTAACTCAAATCCACCGTTTTTTTTTATATCTCAAATTGGCATTTCAAACATTGAATCCCATTTCAATACTAAGTTCTCACTTCGGTCCCGATCTCTAGTCACTATCAAGACCTCACGTGGTCTATATTCTCAAGCAAAATCTCGATCACATCCGATACCATTCGTGTCTTATTATAATTCTAAGGGCATGGGACAGGATTTAAACATACGTGTAAGTCATAAAAATAATTAAAAGCGAAGTAAATTTTCATGAGTCATAAAAATCATAATAATTACATCTAGTTGGAAGAGGTTTATCAAATCCTCTCAAAAGAAAAAAGGAGAAACGACAGGATTGTAGCAAAACATGTCAAGTTGCCAGGATACAAAACAACAAAAAACTTTTCTCTTTTTCAAAAGATCACAACCTCTATCTCAATCTGTGAAACCTTAACTACTAGAACCCCGTTCAAAGCCATTAGTACTAATTACTCCCATCTGGCACTTGATCGCTTTGCGGTGGATCTAGTTGGCTATTGAGTACTTCCTCTTTTTAAAAGCTCTAGGGCAATCCGAAATCTTATGCTTGGTACTACCGCACCCCAGATACTTTCCTTGCTTCATCCAACACTCGGTTTCAACGTGGTTAACCTTGCCGCAGTATCCACAATTTGCATGAGAAGTGGCGGCTTGGCCAGTTCGAGAATTTTCTTTGCATTTCTTCTCTAATTCTACATTCTGGCGTAGTAATTCAATTTTCTCTGCATATTCTTGTTTCCACCGTCCTTCCCAGTAGTCAGCCAATTTCCTTTGAAATTCTACCTCATTTCGAAGAAGATCCAATTCCTTACGCATTTTTTCCAAAGTTGTCATCTTACCAGTTGGCTTAAGTCAAATGCTAACCTATCAGGCAAATCAAAGGATCAAAAGAGTAGCTATGCATAATGGAAGTTCGAGTCAGATTACTCTTTCATTCTTTTGTTTATAGGTCACCCCGAAATATAAATCTTAGCTATTCTCTGCCGAACATGGGTGAGTTCTTAAGTCTTCATAAAATCACTACCATTAATTCCAATTACAACCAGATACGGGGACTCTATTCCTTGATATAAAGTTTTTCATGTCTTACTTCAATCTTCGATACTTGTCTATGAAGTTGTTCGAAAAGAGATCAAAATCTCATAGTCCCATTAGTGCCTTATTGTATCCTTTCAAATCAATCTTACTGTTTCAAGGTTAGGTCCCCCGTGAAACCTAGATAGACGACCTTCAAGAATCATTTCATTTTCACACCTCTCCTGGTTCTTAGGTTGGTTTATTGGTCTAGAGTTTTGGTACTCAACCAACCGTTCTAGGATATCAGTCGTATGGTCAATAGTGGGAGCTTTGTAGGTGTTTTCCTTCATTTCTAGGGTTTCGGTTCAATCCAGCAATCGTTCCCTAATTATCCCCTGGAGCTTGGGGTGGCATAACCCTTCGCCCTCGGTCCTTTTTTTACTTATTTGGCCACTCATAATTTTAACAGTCATATAAACATGACATAAAATGAATGCACATAAACGAAGTTTGAAAAGTGAGACTTTGATCACGCTAAACAAATACGAGAATAAAAGGGAAGACGCTGAGATAATCGCAAATACGTACAACCCCCAATCATGGATTTGAAATCATAAAGCAGTAAAGTCAATCATGTCATGAGAAATGTTTAATTGTCTCAAAAGGTAGGAAACATATTGAAACAGGACACAAAATACAACGGTCTTTAAGCGAGCGTCACCCTATCTATCTTTGGCAAAAACTATTAAAATAGTTTAAATCAGTAAATTAGTTATTGGCAGAACCCAAAAGTCTTCACTACCTCCATAGGATCAATTTCATTTCCAGCACTAGGAGTTTTAGATCTCATGTCCCTTATCGAATATCTTGTCATTCTCCACTCATTCAACCAAGGTAACACACCCAGCCACCGACTCATCCATCCTGTCTTTAATTTCGGGCACTACCCTAACAAGTCGGTTCTTAGCTTTTGAAGCTTCTCACTAGGAGCCTTTGTCTCCCTCGCTCCTTAAGTATTTCAATTTCCATTTCAGGAATTCTAGTAGTCTAGGCATTCACAATTGTCCTTAGTTCTCGATCATCCCTTTGAATCACTCTAGTTTCCTCGGATAGCCACTTCCAATGATCGACCACTATTAACACCCCACTATTTGGGCTCGAGCAAGTCCTTTGAAATTCACATGAAATCCTAGTCCAGCAAATTGGACCATTTCTCCAATGCTCTCTTAAGTCACTCTCTCGATAGTGGACCACCGGAAGGCGCCCCCGAGACAATTTAATATCACCATTACCTTCTAAAGTTTACACTTAAGAGTAAAAACTCAGGTAGGTCCAAATACACTAAATAAACAAGATTTGATCACTTCATACTATCCCACATGTATCACACCATATCAAGACTCCTTGTCATCCACTAATTCGAACATAGGTTCTAATTTTCATTTTCACAAGCAGTCACTTAACTTTCAATCCAATTCCACAGTCCGACATCCTAAACGTTTAAATCTAGGACACACTACAGATATCTAAAGCCTAAACTCTGATACCAACTGTGACGCCCCCACTTCTCCCTAAAGCGAACCAAGGGATATCCGCGGGACGCCTGCCCAGCTCTCGCCAGGACTCAAGCAATTTCCGTCCAAGCTTAATACAATACTAGACGTTACGATTAAATATCATAAATACAATCAGTGCGTAAGCATTCAAGCTTATCAATATTCAACATCTGCCCAATCATTACATCGGGATCTCGAAATACGTCAATATTTAAAATATACATCAATCACAAGTCTAGCCCCAAAGTGCAACGGAAACCCTAAAAACAAGAGTACGCCAAGAGGGGTTTCTCCAACATTTCTTCAAGTCCAATCCTGTTAAAGAAAATAAATCTACAGGGTGAGCAAAACGCTCGTGAGACCAAGAACACACATGCAAGCATGTAGTCCAAATAACAGTCCCAAATAACAGTCCAAGAGATAATTACAAGTAATTAATAAAGCCAGTGAAAATAAGCAGAAACAATTCAAGGATATAGTAGCTCTCAGGAGCTAAGTTCCACTTGCTTTGCCAGTTCATTCGTATATCTTCCCGCGATGACTCTCCGTCAACGGGGTTGATATTTCCAAACCGTAGATCACCACTTACTTCTCATCCGTCCACCCTACACTACTTCGGGCCCGCACGACATTTATAAGGCTATATTCCACGAGTATGCCAAGCAAGATCTCTCAAATAGATCAAACTTATCATGTGATTCTCATGGCTCACCAAGGTACCCGACCAAACCCATGCCGGCTCGAGTTCCAAGGTCGGCCTATGAGCTTGGGCGTCCCCCATGTATCATGTAAGTGTCGAGAAGATTCACTCCAACGACGTATGCAGCCATAGCATACCATGTCATGTAATAAAGCATTCGACAGGTTTAAGCATGTATTTCAGGTCACGTAAACCAGGCAAAACATGTTAAGCATGAGTCATTTGTTTCAAATGAGAACGAGTGCGATAAAGTACACACTCGACTCCATTTTTCAAAATCAAGTAGGCTAAGCATGTAATCAGGTAAGCCAAGCATTAATCAAGTCCATAGAGTTCAAGTGGCCATACACTTGACACTCACCAAGTATTAAGTGCAAGTAGGGTCAAGGAAAGTTCAAACGTCCACCGTGGGATCCTCTTGAAGGTCCTCGTGTGCGCCTGAACAATTAATAGTGAATTATTATTCACACAACCCAATTATCGAGAAATAATTCGTGCACTATAATAATCTAGGGAATTTCATGCAAAGGAACCTTAATTACTTGTAAATCGAGGTTCGAGTGGCGTTTCATAAAGTACAGGAGCATTTGGGTTTTTATCTTGGAAATTGAGGTTAAAACGTTTGCATAATGTCGAAAGAATAAAGAGTTCTTGGAAACGTTTGCATAATGTCGAAAGAATAAAGAGTTCTTGAAAACTCTATTTTCTTGAAAGTTGAAAATTTTCAGTTTTGATATGGATCTTTGAAAAAATCGTATCTCACTTGATACAAGTCTAAAATTGGAAAACTTTATACCGTTGGAAACCTCTTGGAAAGTACTAAAAGTTTTTCACTTATATTCATATAAATATTATTCACTCTTAATTGTCCCAAAATAATGGTCTAAAGTTCCTTAATTAAGCGCACACGTGAAAACGAGTATTTTCAATTTAGGCGCGATACAATGAAACCTTCAAGAAATTCTTATAACGATCGTACCACTAACTATCACTTGAGTACTTAAACCTAAAATTACCTATTTTAAGACCATTGTACATGTCTCCAATTTTTCGAGTTTATTGTACTATCAATCGGGTAAAATTTTCAAGCACTATTCACTGTTCTCACTAAACGCGCTCTCAGAAATTAATTTTTGAAACAAGTCACTTTAAAAATATAATGAAGCTATATTTCCACGTAATTAGGTTCAATAGGTCTAGAAAATAATACTCGGAATAAATGAACAAGTAAATAATTAAATAAGCTCAAAATAGGGTTTTAATAGGAGTTTTACGAGTCCTCACATGAGTCGAGTATTAACTCCTCAAATCTCCAATAAATTTGTATCCATGCGTCTTTTGGAAAACTATCCACGCGTGAGTAGTATATGCTCACTTAGAACTTATTCACCTTTAATTCTCGATTAACTTTTCTTAATCTGCTATTGTCCGTTCTTAATGTCCCCAGGATAATCATACTCTCAAATATAATATTACCTTGAAACACTCGTGTTCATTATTTCTCACCTAAACAATCCTCCGAAAATTGAAGTTGTTAACGGGGCGTTTTAAAAGCATAATGAAGACATTATTCCATACGAATGGATTTAAAATGGTCGTAATAAATTATTTGGGGAAAACAGGTGGATAAATACTTAATTAAACCATTAATATTCGATAAAAATAAGAATTTTTTTTTTCGGGTCCTCACAACTTGTAACTTCTTGAAACATTTGTAATTGGTTACAGGCAGTTAAACTTGGTTTACTAGCATCCTATAGGATGATGGACACTAGTGCATTATTTCTCATAGTATTTGATGTATCAAAAGCACTTGATGTTTGCATTTCTTTTTAGAAATTAAGTTAGTGAGTTTTACAAAAGAAAATTTCTGAAGTGCATGTATTTTGCTTTTAGTTACTAAATTGCAAGAATGGTTTCTTCTTATCGTAGAGCTGGTTGTTGTTGTGAAATTGGAGGACTAGGATGATACTGCTGCTAGTGAAATTTCGGTGGCCTTGCAATATAACTAAAATTCAGATGATCCTTCCACCCTGGATTGTAGGTGTTTGAATAAGGATCATAGTGCCTTTGAGGTGGATCAGGAAATCCCTCATCTGCATTCGCATATTCATTCAAATCATTTTGTAGCGTAGGGCACATGTCAGTTGGATGATCCAAAACATAGTAAATTCTATATGTTTTATCCTGTCGTACCTGTCCTACAACTAATTTTTCCACTAAAGAGGTTAGAGAATCTAATTTTTGTTCAATAGAAGAGGCACTTACCTCATTGACTTTTATAGGGACATATTCCTATCTATCACCAAATTGTTGACTATTGGCTACCATACTTGAAATTATTTTCCTTGCTTCCATTGGCGTTTTATTTACCAATGCTCCTCCACTAACAGCATCAATAATTTTCCTATCTGTTACTAATAATTCCTTATAAAAATATTGAATGAGAAGTTGGTCAGGAATTTGATGGTAAGGGCAACTTGTACATAACTGTTTGAACCTTTTTCAATACTCGTGCAAAGCCTTTCCATTGAATTGTCTAATCCCACAAATATCTTTCCTGATGCTTGTAGCTCGGGAAGCAGGAAAGAATTTTTCAAGAAACTGTGTCTTCATCTCAGTCCAGGTGGTGATTGATCTAGATGGTAAATAACATACCAGTCCTTTGCTTTATCAGCTAAAGAAAATGGAAAGACTTAATTTTATTTGCTCCTCAATGACTCCTTGGGGCTTTATGGTCGAGCATATCACATGAAGTTCCGTAAAGTGCTTGTAATGATCTTCACCTAGAAACCCATGAAAAGAAGGAAGTAAGTGAATTAAACCAGATTTTAACTCAAATGGTACATCTAAAGTAGGATATCTGATGCAAAAATGTTACTGATTTAAATTAGGTGCAGCTAATTCTCTCAAAATTCTCTCGTTCTCGTTCGCCATGCTTTTAATCTTCTCTTTAGATTCACTGGAAGATTCAACTAAGCCAGATGCCAGTTTTAGCCCAGGGAATGAAGATGATAGCTTTGCTTGTTGCTTAGTTTCCCTTTCCAATCTACATTGTATTGCAATTCACCTATATGAGAAGATCGAAACATAATCTAGCAACAAAATAAAAATGAAAATCCAAAGAAAATAAATCAACAAAGGTACCAATCCCCCACGATGGAGCCAAAATTTGTTGACTGTCAAATCAACAAATATAAAAATTCTACACCAAAAATATAAATTCAATAGTGGTAAGAAGGGTAGTATCCTCAAGGATTGGGTGATTTATTTTATTAAAAAAACAATGACAATAAAATAAGATGGGGGATATTGGAAAAATTAATCTAAGTAATTTAATCGACGAAAAATAATGATCCAAAATTAAATAAAAATAAACTAATATGAAAAAAGTCTATAGTCAAAGGTTAATTGCCACTTTGGTTCATTTACTGATCATCTATGAAAAGAAATAAATCATTTATTTATAAACAAACCGGTTATGGTTGTAAACAAACTCTAACAACCAGCCTCTCCGTACTTCTTCGATAACCACAACAAACTCTGTGATTATTTCCTTTACCAATTAAACAATCCTAATCAAGCTCTTAGGATTTAATTTATTAACAATATTAGTTATTAGAAAGACTACCAACCTTAACCAACAAACACATAAGATCAGTTCATTTAAACTAGATTGTATATTCCCGTGCTAATAATCCGAAAGTTTCTACTACAATTAAATTATATCACTCGCCAGAGATACTAAAACTATCAAACAATTACAGATTTGATTTTTTTAGATGACAGTAGATTATTCTAACAATTAAATAGTGATAAGGTATTTAACCGTAGAAAATAATCATATCAATAACAAACATAGAATATACAAATCTTCATAAATAAATGTAACCATAAGAACAAATTAAATCTCACAGTATTCGTCAAACCAAAATTTTGATTATCCTTTTATTGGAGTTCGATTGTCCCTTTACGAGTTTCCTTTTTTGCATGGCATCTGCTGCGCAGCTGGCTTCCCCTAGACAAGGTGATACAGAGGAGGAGGGTGACATTATGTTCTCGGTGTAGCTGTTGTCAGCAGGCTCAAGAGTCTATCAATCATCTTTTCCTGTCCGGTGCGGTGGCTAGGGCTATGCGGGACCACTTCTTCAAAGTGTTCGGACTGCTCCCGACTAACGCTCCCAGTGTTGCCAATATGCTGTCCCACTCCAAAGTCTCAGCAACACATGTGAGGGTTCTTGTTCCCTTGTTAGTTCTCTGGTTCATTTGGAAGAGCAGGAACTTGGCAAGATTCGAGGCATGTGTGGTCACTCCAGCTCATGTGATTTTCCAAATTGAGGAGTTTATGTGCCAGATGGGTAAAGCTCGTGCATTCTCAAGGGCCTCCTTTTCAGGTGACCGGGATTGTCTATGGGCCCATTTCGGCGGACTCCATAGGCGGCCTAAGGCGATTGCGTTGGTTTCTTGGGAGAAGCCGCCGCCGGGGTGGCTGAAGCTTAATACTGATGCCAGTGTCCTCCACGGCCGGGCAGCTGGGGGTGGGGTCTTGCGCGACCAGTGGGGGAGGGTGCTCTTTGCCTATCACAAGGAAGAGAAAATTCTTAAATTGTGATGAAAAAAAAAAAGTTATTCTACAAAGGGGGTGATTTGTGAAGTTGGTTCCACAAATGTGATCTTCGCATTTGTGAAACGCGAGTTCAGGTACCTCGCATTTCACAAATGCGAGGTAAGTGTTTTCAGAAAAAAAGAAAAAAAGTTCGCATTCTCCAAATGCGAGCTTTATAAGCTCGCATTTGGAGAATGCGAGCTGAGATACCTCGCATTCAAGAAATGCGAGGTACTCAATCTTCTTGCTCCATTTGCTGGTACAAGAACCAGCATGAAGTACAAGACCTCGCGGTTGCAAAATGAGAAGCAACAAATGGGATTTTTCTTCATTTTTCTTTTTTCTCCAAGATTACCAATACACAATTCCACCTCACTCACCAGAAGATGCCAAGAATATTCTGGAATTAAGAGCATCAAACGGCTCAAATTCTGGCCATAAAAATGCAGCAAACAATTACCATGGATGCCAAGAACTGGGGCTGAGAGTTTTGAGGGACTGAGGAAGACAAAGAGCAAGAGTGAAATGGGGGGAAAAGGGAAGAGTGGAAGCAAGAAGCTTTCGGAGGGTTGGAAAGGATGAGCTGGAGCAGGAAAGAAAAGAAAGCAGAGGAGAAACTAAGAGAAAAAAGAGGAACTTTGCAGCTGGGTTTGTAAGAGAGCTACGGGTTGAGTGAGTTGCCTGGGCGAGAACCTCGCATTTGTTAAATGCGAGGTATATGACCTCGCATTTAACAAATGCGAGGTCTGTTTTTCTTTTTCTTTTTTTTTTTGATTTGAATGCTAGGAAAATTCAGGGAGACCTCGCATTCAGCAAATGCGAGTTCCTTGAGCTCGCATTTGCTGAATGCGAAGACCCCCGAACAGAATCCCATACAAAAAATGCCCCCTTTGTAGAATTTTTTTAAAAATCATCATAATTTTAGAAATTTCTCTCACAAGGAATATGGAGAGCTGGATGTGTTGGAGGCTGAGGCGCGGTTGCTTCGGGATGGTTTACGAATGTGCGCAGAGCGGGCAATGAGCTCGCTAGTAGTTGAGTCTGATTCAAAGGTCCTTGTTCATCTAGTGAATTCGGAGGCTGTGTCAAAATGGCCGGTGTGCATTGCTCTGCGGGAGATCAGACATTTTCTCCAGCAAATGTGTGCATCCCTGCATCATGCGTTTCGGGAGGCCAACTCGGTGGCAGATGCATTAGCCTCACTACGGATGGGAGGGCAGCAGAGCTACACCTCTCTCGCGGCACTGCCTCACAGAGCCAGAGGAGAGGCCCGCCTCGACTGTCATGCGGCTCCCCGTCTACGACAGGCGCTAAATAGGGCTTGAGTTCCGATTCTCGGGATTTTGTACTTCACTTTCGTCTTGGTTTTTCACTTTTGTTACTTGCTTTTGTCCAATAAAAGTTAGGTTTTACTAAAAAAAAAAAAAAAAAAAAAAAAAAACACACACCCTAGTTATCATATAAAATTTAAGCTAAGGAAATACCGAACTGCTCTTTTTATATCCAAAAAAAAAAAAAGAACAGGGATTTAACCATGCCTAATGGTTGAATTACAGCCAAAGACATGATTAGAGTTTGTTATTGTAAAGGAAAAAAAGAAAAGAAAGTATCTTCTACTTTATTCTAATGGAGGATAAGCTAAAGCCAAAAAAGTCAGTATTTTGCTCCTGACTTGTGCTCTCCTAATCATTTTTAAAAGTCACCATCATCCTCTACTAATACTTGCCTCCTTGTTCTCAAAAGGATGAGAATCCTTTTATCTATAATACTACCAATAATACTAAATAAAAATAAAAGATATTATTCCTAAAAATTAATCAATATGAAACTTCGAAAAGGAAATAAATCTCTTGATTAGTAGAAAAATTTTGAGCAGGGCCCACTTCCAATCTCGAGATGTCCACACTTCACAACAAGTTAAGACGCGATCGCGGCATGTAAAGTATGGTATTTTGGAAATTCAGCTTTTAATACCCTTTTTTACTCCCTTTTCACAATAAATTCCTAGAAATAATACCAAAAATCCAATATGAGTAAAATCAAGCAATTAATACCATATTTTGGCAAAATAAAAAGGAAAAATATATACAAATTAAGTGTACAATTAACCATCTAACACCTTCACAAAATTTTTTCTTCCCTGCTTGAATTTCTTGGCCTGCTTAGCGTCGAGCTTGATCAAACACCACTATGACAATCAACAATTTGGCAAGACTTTTTTCCCTAATCAGTGCACAACACCAACAATCTCAAGAGAATCCGTCTTTTTAGACTTCTATCTAATTAGGATCACTTCTCCCTAATTCCAACTAATGAACGGGTACTCCAAGACCAACTTTCGTAGCCCAATTTTTCAATACACAAGTACTCTAGCATAATCTCTACACCCTTCTATGGTATAGGCATCTCTCTCACAAACTCTGCATATCCTTCAGACACCACAGATACCCTAAGATCAAACTTTTGAACATAGAGTTCCGATACCACTTGTTAGGATAAAAAATCATGCAGCGGAAGAAACGTGAAATCTTCACAAATAACAAAGAATAAGAAAGGCACAGGAGGAAACAAAATATTTTGCTTCAATTCAACTACAAACTTAGGATTCCAAGTCTTTAAATAGAGAAATATAACCACAAATCCTATTCTAATTATAATACCAAAACGTGACTCAACTCTATTTCCTAAACCAACTATGACACCAAATCTAATATAATTACCAAATAACAAATCAATTTCTAAAACTATTAAAATTCTAAATACGCTTGATTTAAAATATATCAACAAATTGCATATCTCCCCACGTCTATGATTAGTTAAGGGATAATTTCAGAAACCTCTTATAAGGTTTGTAGCAATATTACTTGGTACCTATGAATTTTGAGAAATCTCACCTACTTCCCTTAATTTTAACATTCTGTATCATTATCAACCCAATTCGAAACATTATCAAGAAACTCATATTTGGAGATAGCAAATATTTTCATGCCAAAATTGCCCTTGTATTATACTAATATTTTTCCAAAAGTGAACATATATTATTGAAAGCATGAAAATAGAGACAAATAGTGTGAAAGCATAGTTTTAATAGAATAAATTATATCAGTAGGTGTTTTTACGGTACAAAAGATTATTATTTAAAAGTATGTTTAAAATGCTTCAAGTTAAAAAAAATTATTTCATTCACTATTAGGTGCTTTCGTTAATTTGAGGAGTTTTAAAATTTTAAGAATTTTGAACTTTCTAAATTTTTTTTGTATAAACTGATGACTTGAATATTAGAAACGGCACAATATCTAAAATTACATTTATAAACTCATTTGAGGTATTTTCAAAAACGTAAAAATAACTTTCTTTATTACAAAATATTTTTGGATGAATTTAGAATTTTTTTAATGCTCTAACTTTTTGTCCAAATTGATAACTCGAAAACAAGAGAATGATAAATTATTAACAATACATTTAGAAACTTATTTGATGTATTTTCACTATGCAATTTTTACAAATTATAACAAAAATTTTTCTTTTGCATTTCTTGTCTAAACTGATGACTTCAAAAATTGCAAATGATCTTTCAACCTAATTAATATGTTGTAATTCTTAAGCATTTAATTTGGTTTGTTATGAAAAATTAAGGTCCACAAGAAAAGGACAATTTTGAAATAGAAATGTTTTATCTCTCTCAAAATGAGTTTTCAAATCACATCTTTTGAAATGGGTTGATAAAGTTATAAAAAGTTAAAAATAAGGGTGGTAGATGAGATTTCTTAAAATTTAAGAGTACAAAATGATTTTGTCATAAATCTCAGGGGAGGTTTTTGAAATTATCCCATTAGTTAATTACAACGACTATTTCTTTGGCTTTGCAATTAGAGATTCATGCTCATCTCCATCATAGTATTTTGACAAAGGAAATTTGGAACTATATGAACAAATTAATGTTAAGAGTGTGACATTTTTTTAACGTAGTTCAATTTCCCGACCTCTACCCTCAAAACCGCCTTTGAATTGTGCTTTCTCCTATTTTGAAAAGCTAACAAGATAACGGTCAACAAGGCATCGTTTGATAATATTAAACTCTAAAATCTGAATTCTAAAACCTAAAAATTAATTACTGAAAACATTACATTGCTGAATTGATGAAGTTATATTTGTTTGATAGCTAAGTGCATTTAAGCATTGAATTGAAATATCACACAAGTACGGGAACTTTATTGTTAAAAAAATTGTCTTTATTTGTGTATTGGTGAAAAAGAAAAGTATACGTGGGAGAGAGAAAACATTGAAATAATTGAGAGGTGGTCTTTAAGTATGCTTATTTGAATGTGAGAATGTGTATATTTAAAGAGAAAAAGAGAAAAAAAAGTACTTTATATGAGATCATATATAAGAGTGTATTGTGTATATGAGAAGGATAATATATGTAGCCAGTTCAGAAAATTTAGTGAAAATTTTTCACTTAAAATTTTGAACAAAAACTATATAGTGCGGGATGTATTAAATGGTAAGACATTTCCATTATCAAACATGCTAAATTTAAAAAATTCTCAATAAATTAATTTTCAACAGATCCGAAATCTAGTTTGTACACGAATTCCCTGAATTCAACCATAGTTTGTGCCTGCGTGTGTGTGCTCGTCGGATGCACTGATGATCATGGGAGAAATAGTCTTTCCCAGTTGAAGAGGATTGTCTTAGTTTAGATCATTTTCGAGTGTAGTTGATGCTTTTAGTATGAAACTAGTTGAATTGGGCCTCACGCGCAGCATGAGGTTACCCAGGATTTCAGTGTTTTTTTTTTTTTTTGGTTGTTATTTCTATCGATAAGAGCAGAAATGATGGATGCCTTGGTTGTTAACATAATTGGTGTAGTATTTTGACTTGCATAATGAATAGTCTAGCAAACACACAGTTTTCTCAAAAACATTTAGTCATTAATCCAGAACACAACTTCCACGTGTCAACAGATTAGAAAAAAAAACAAAACAAAAATCCATAGCTTTCACTAATGAATGCAAAATGACGAGGGGTGTGTTTACTCATCACTTTTAACGTGCGTTGGTGCAGCCATGCAGTAATAAAGTGCATTTTTGTTATTGCAAATCCATCATCTAAAACTGATATGATCCCGTCAATGGACGAAACTCGTATGTGATCAGTCTAGAATCTATGTCCTATGGATCAAATTTGCACAACACTCTGACCGTGGTTGCATATGACTTTCAGTCTAATCGATTTTTATAAGTTTAATTTGACAAAAGTGAAATTGAGAAATGCTCACTGAAACAAGCTTTTATCTATATATTTTTATTGCATCTCCCACCGCTGGTTCATTCCCAGGGATGTTCCTATAAGTTATAACTCAAGTCATGCACTCTCTAATCAATCAGAGAAAAGAAAACAATGCTAGCATGATTTGTTGGGAAAAAAAGAAATCAATTAAATGCCTACTTAGAAATTAACAAGGACCAAAGTCCGGAAGACTCCAGCAACTAAGGTTCCTGAACTTGTAATTTCTTTACTACTTTTTGCCAAAATTGATCATAAAATGAAATGCTCATACAAATAAATGCTAGTCAAATAAGAGTTTAGCAACAAATAGGGACCATATACAAAGAATAACTGCAATTTCCGGTAGCAAGTTGCTGGCATTTTACCAAAGAACATATGTGCAATAAATGATAAACTCAACTTTCAACAATTGACTGAACACATTAACTTCGTGCATAAGCTGTGAATGAGGCATTTCAATACTTTAAGAATTGATTGCCAATTTAAGAATTTGAAAATCATTCTTATACTCAATTGGAGCTGCTACTATTTCTACTGAATGGCAAAAACCATATCAGAGAAGAAAAAGACCTGGCTCAAGTTCTACTTGTCTAAATCTGGTGGTACTTAACTTGTTATAGCAGTTACCAACAAACTAAAATACAAATATATATATCCATTAGCAACTTTAAAATTTAAATCAACTACAATCCAAAAAATAAAAGCTGAAGAAATTAGGCCGATTAGAAGACTTCTAGAAAAATTTGGTCATCCTACCTAATATTCCATGAGTAAGCTGAAGAACTTAGGCCGATTCAAGCTTTCCATGAAAAGACAACCACACCACACCTCATTAAACCAAGTTACAATCATAATTGAGGGCTACAAAAGAATTACATGAGCAATATTTTTGTCATCACGCAAAATCAACCTCACACTTACCAGCGAGCTGGCCACATACAACCATTCATGCCACCAAATACCATAAAAGTCCATAATCTTGTCATCCAATCAGAAGAGATATAATAGGACTGAACCAATCCCAATTGAAAATTCCCTCTTAGATTAGTCAAGATAAAAACACTATAAACAGTAAGGTTGTCACATCATCAGTGACAAGGAAAGGCAAAACACGGTTCATCAATAATTGAAATGAATACTCAGGGCTTCGGATAATTAAAAAAATAAAGTAAAACTGAATATAATAATTGGGGCAGTTCGTAGGAAGAAACTCGACGGATCTGATAAATCATTTATAAAGAATTCCCAAAAAAAATGTCAATTATTACATTTCCTTGTTGAATTCATAAAGTTGGTCTGAAGTGTTTATTGTCTTCTACCTATGAGCCTTCAGCTAAGACGCTTGATTTCTCCTGCAAAAGATTCTGTAATAATCTTAAAATAGTCAAAACAGCCAAAAGAAAAATAGTAAAGAAAGGAAACTACTGACCCCGGATATCCATTCAATCATTCATACATGAAAATTGGGTGAAACACCAAATTCCTCTCCCTCTTGCTTCTTGATCATGGAGATTCTATTGCGTGTTCTGATTCTGATCTTCTCCATCTTGATTGCTCCATTACTATACCTCCAGCGAAAGGAGAACAAACAGCCTCCAAGTCCACCAGCCCTTCCAATTGTAGGCCATCTCCACCTCTTGAGAAATACTGCTCCTCACTTGGCATTTCATAAGCTCTCCATCAAGTACGGTCCCCTGGTTTCCCTTCGTTTTGGGATTCGCCGCATCCTTGTTGTGTCTTCTCCATCACTTGCAGAGGAATGCTTTTCCAAGACTAATGATATCGTCTTTGCAAACCGGCCTGAGTCCATTTCCAGTAAGCACCTTGGCTACAACCACACTACTCTTGTTTTCTCCCCGTACGGAGATCACTGGCGTAACTTACGCCGACTGACCGCCATCCATATCTTTTATTCAATCAGTCTCCTCCAGTCCTCCTCAATTTGGACAAATGAAATGCGTTTTATTGTCAAAAAACTATTCTCAAGTTGCTCTGATGAGAAAAGTTGGAAAGTCGTGGACCTGAATTCTTTGTTCTTGGAACTGGTTTTCAATGTGGTAATGAAAATGATTGCTGGCAAAAGATGGCCATTCGATCAGTTAGATGATGCATTTACGCCGAGTACATTCTCGGATATTTGTGATTATATTCCAATTTTCAGGTGGATTGGTTTTAGAGGGCAGGAGAAGAGTTCGATTAACTTGCAGAGAAAAAGAGACAAAGTTCTGCAGGATCTGATTGAAGAAACTCGGAAAAGGAATGGTGAAGATGTTTCATGTTCAACTAAAACAAAAGAAATTATTCAAGCGTTGTTGTCTCTACAAGATGCTGATCCTGAATACTACACAAATGAAACTATCAAAGGAATAATGCAAGTAAGTCTCTTTTTGAGTCTTTTTTTTTCAAAGGATATATCCCTCTCCCAGCGCCTTTTTATTATTATTATATATATATATATAGGGAAAACAAAATTGTTCAATATGGTATTCATACATGTAGCATCATCCAAGATATGTAGTTCTAGGTTGCCCTATACTATTTAGGGCACAGGTTCAATGTGCACTAGAGGCGAAAATTGAGCATTTGAGATGAAATTCAACAACTTCGGACTTTGCTGTCGACTCCTAGGTCCTTGGAGGGCTAAATGGAAATTTAGTGGAATCACTGAATAGCCTTCTATATATTTTATAATGGCCTATACAGTGTCCCGGCTGATGTTGCCTTATCAGTTCGGCTGAGATCAAATTTTTCTTGGTTAAATACAAAAGACTCCCTTATAGTTTAATTGAATGTTAAACTTAATTCTCTATAGTCCAAAAGCTTACAATTTAGTTTCTCGTAGTTTGTGAGCTTTTGAAATACCTACAAGATTCATGATTAAATATTTTCCAGTCAAGAACACTTAACAAACCACTGCAAAATTTAAAACTACAACACTTTCAATTCAAATTGAGGGACAGTTATGAAACGAGTAATTCTCTGTTTAGTCAAATAATCATTTTTAAACTGTGTGAAAATTTAAAAATTACTAATAAAATGGATTGGAGCTATGATGTATAATCTTGGCAACCAACTATTGTAAAGGCCAGGACTTCAACTGCTGAGGTTCCTAATTCATATATATACCTTGGTGTTAGCTCTAAAAACCTGGCCCCTTGAAGGTTTCCAGGACTGAGTTTTGATGCACAAGGGGCTGCCTAAGTTGGCATGTTAAAAACATTTCTTTTTGTGTGGTAACATGTAAAACTACTAGGTTTTTTTTTTTTTTGTAAGTCTAACAATCTAGATTTTGATAAACAATATGGATAGTTGATTGGTATTATGATGTAATTTTCCATAATAGAGGGAAATGAAGGTCATTTTGTAATTAATCTTGTAATGTAGAAACATCCCGTGATATTTCTTATATGATCAGAAAAGTCTCAACGTACAAAGTTGATCTTCACTGATGATTAATAAAAGCAATTCTGTTTCTAAAATCAGATATTTTTTCCTTGGAAGTTTAACTAACAATTACTATTATTTCTGAGCATTTATTTCGATTTTGCTTTGATTTTGACTAAACTTCAGTTTGTTTGTCTAGATTATGTTTACAGCAGGAACACACACTTCAGCTTTTACCATGGAGCGCGCAATGTCATGTCTGTTAAATCATCCAGACATATTACAGAAAGCAAAGAATGAAATCGACGACCAAGTCACATACTCCGGGCGTTTGCTGGAGGATTCAGATCTCTCCAAATTGCCATATTTACGTTGTATAATTAACGAAACACTTAGAATTTTTCCTCCTGAACCAACTCTTGTACCACATTATTCATCTGAAGATTGCATCATTGGAGGCTACAAAATTGCTAAAGATACAACTCTGTTTGTTAATGCTTGGGCGATTCACAGAGACCCTAACTTATGGGAAGAGCCAAGCGAGTTCAAGCCAGAGAGGTTCGAGGGTTTGGATGAAGGATTTAAATTTCTTCCATTTGGAAAAGGGAGGAGGGCTTGTCCAGGGGCTGCAATGGCTATGAGATTTGTTGGATTGGCGGTGGGCACTTTGGTTCAATGCTTTGAGTGGGAAAGTGCAGAATCTCAAATGGTGGAGTTTGATGAAAAATCCGGCGTCACTTTGGGCAAGACCAAGCCTTTGGAGGTATTGTACAAGCCACGCCTTTCCATGGTCAGCTTAATTTCTCAACGTTGAGTTTATATAATAATTTGTTTTTAAGGTAAAACAGAGACAAATTTAATACTTTATCTTTTTTTTTTAGAAACGATAGAAATTTTATTTCTAATATTAAGGAAACAACAATACATTGTATGAGCAAGGACTCAAACTTAGACTTTACAAAAGTGGACCAGGCCACTGAGGAGCTTTGAGTTCCTCATCAAAGTATATGCATAGCTAATCTACTCAATTTTGCACTGAGTCTATTCATTTCAACAGGCAAGCTATCAAATGAGCATTTCCTAAACATTGAGCTAAGATCTTTTATATCCTCCAGGTGAGTTGCCAGCCTTAAGTTGCTAGAAGCTTGATACCTTATCATATTTAGGACCTGAGTGCATGGCGTTTGGATCTTGATATACTGCCACCCTTTCTCCTTTAGCTTACAGAGTGCCAATTTAATGGCCAAAAAATGGTCCAGCACTGCTGACCCAGTGCTTCTCTCCTTCAGTATCCAAGCTGCACATTTCTGGCTCATGTTGTTTTCTGCTGTAACTCCAATTCCCATATTTTGACCTTCTACATGTTGTCCCACCTCAACACTAATGTTCAGCAGGTTATCATCCTCCCCCACCCTTTCCTCCTCATCTTGTGCTATTTCTGTTTCTAAGATGCTCATCTGATGTTCGGTCTATTGTGATTGGTGATACTCTTCCCAGTCCTTGATTGCTTTCCTGATAACTTCCATGGATGTCTATCCTTCTCTTCAAATTCAACTTCATTCCTGGCTTTCCAGATCTGCCAAAGTATTTCCACTGTTAAGGCTATGTGTTCACTTCCATCCTTTCTCGTCTGCACTTCCATTAACATACTCCATCATCTCCTGAAATCAGCAGTGTGTTCCTTAAGTCCATCCCACTGGAAAGGTGCCATCCGCCATATCATTTGTGCTTGTTTGCAGTGAAAAAATATGTGTTCCGCTATTTCAATATTTCCTCCACATAGCTTGCAGATTATGTCACCTTTGCCTGTTCGCTTATGTATTGCTTCCCTACTTGGCAAGGTTTGGTTTAGGCTTTTCCAAACAAACAGCTTTTGTTTGTGCTTTATCTTCATCTTCCATAGCTGTTTCCAGACTTTTTCACTTCCTCCTTCCCAGCTTGTCTCTGCCTTGACTCTTCTGTTTACTTCCTGCTGCTTATTCTCTCTTGTTATTGCTTCATATGCTGACCTAACTGTGTATTGTCCATTCTTGCTGTGGCTCCAAAAGTAGCAGTCAGGTCTACCAGTTAGGCTTACAGGGATGTTAAGTATCTATCCCGCTTCTCTTGCATTAAAGGTCCTAAAAATTAATGGTGAGTTCCATCTAAAGTTGGAGATCAGTTCACTCACTTTGCTAATCTTGAACCCTGGGGGTTTAGGGGACTCTAATTTACCTTCTTTGCCATCCTGAATCCAAGCATCCTCCCAAATTCTGGTGCCATTGCCATTCCCAACTTTCTTCCTTGCTCCTCTCCTTACCTCCTCTCTTGCTCCAATCACCATGCTTTTCCATGTCCAAGAGGAGTTGCTTGTACTTCATAGCTCAAAGGTGACTCATTCTAATAATACTTGGCTTTCATCACCTTGCTCATCAGCAGGTTTGGGCAGGTGAGCAGCCTCCAGATTTGTTTGCCCAACAAGTCTTTATTAAAGCCTTGTAAGTCTTTAAATCCTAAGCCACCATTGTGCTTTCCGGATGCCATCTTTTTCCATGAGCACCAGTGCACTTTCCTTTTTCCATTATCCTCTCCCCACCAGAACCTTGCCATTAAAGCATGTCTTTGCAAAGTTTCACTGGAAGCTTGAAGCATGACATTGCGTAGGTTGGCATTGACATGGTTATAGCTTTCAATAACACCTCTTTTCCTACTTGGGAGAGCTTCTTGTTGCACCAATTAGATTGTTTCTGACATTTGTCTCTAATAAATCCAAAAATCTGGTCCTTGGTTCTAGTGATGACCATGGGCAGCCCCAGATATCTCCCTTCATGTACAATCTTTATATTTCCTAGTCTACTACAGATTTCCTCTTGTTCCTCCTCTTCCATATTCTTGCTAAAGAAGACTGATGACTTTTCCATGTTATCATTTGTCTTGAGCCTTGTTCATACGTTTCCAGTATCCTCATCACCTCTTCAGCTTGAGCCTTCTCAGCTTTGCAAAAAATCAGGGAGTCATCTGCAAAGAAAAGGTGATTGATTGATGGTCCATTTCGACTTATCTTCATTCCTGTCAGCTTATGGTTGTTCTCTGCTTGAGCCAATAAATTGGAGAAACCTTCTAATACTAATAGGAAAAGGTAAGGTGATAGGGGGTCACCTTGCCTAATTCCCCTTGAAGGTACTACGTATCCTTTTGATTCTCCATTTATGTTGAAGGAGAAGGTACTTGTTGTGATGCCTTCTATAATCCAGTTGATCCATATCTCACTGATTCCCATTTTGGTCATCATTGCCTTCAAGCATCCCCACTCTACCCTGTCATGGGCCTTTGACATGTCTAACTTTAAAGCCATGAAACCTTGAGATCCCTACCTTTTGTTTTTAAGGTAGTGCAAGTACTCATGAGAAACAATAACATTGTCCAAAATTTGTCTTCCAGGCACAAAGGCTGCCTGCTTTTTACTGATGCAGTTATCCAACACTTTTTTCAGTCTGTTTGCAAGAATTTTAGAAATGATTTTATACAGAACATTGCAAAGGCTTATAGGTTTGAACTGCTTGATTTCAATGGGGTTTTCTACCTTAGGGATCAGGGATATGATGCTATGATTGACTGCTTTTAGCATATGGCCAGAGTGAAAAAAACTGTTGATGGCCTGAATGATGTCTGTTTTAAGAATGTGCCAAAATTTTTGAAAAAAGATTGGTGTCATGCCATCTGGGCCAGGAGATTTTGTTGGGTTCATGGAGAATAAGGCTTCTTTAATTTCTACCTCCCTAACAGGTGCAGTAAGTCCTATGTTTATTTGGTCAGTGATGGTCTGTGATATTCCCTGTAGCACAAATTTAATACTTTATTGAGTATAATTACTAGTATAGATGGCAAATGGGCTGGACGGACAAACTTTGAACAGGATTCAAATGGGATCGAAACATATGCTCTATATCAAAGCAGTCTCATATTAGTCACGGCATTAATATGGGCTAGTCCCATTTGATAATGGACCACTCACCAAACAAATTGCCTGTTGCTTTTTTTTTTTTTTTTTGGAAACTTCTCTTCTCAAAAATCGGTGTGCTGCAATTTTTCTATGTACTTTGTTTGTAATTTTATTTATTTTTTAATTTGTGAAAGCTCCATACTTCTTTTTATTCATCAAGCAATGATTTCTTTAAAGTAAACATTTATATTGAATTTCATTCATTCTTTTCCTTGTCTCATTGAACCCAAAAAGTTAACATAGATGTTGATTTGAAAAATTAATGTTAAAAAAATGCCGAATAATAAAACAGCAAACAACTAAATTATAATAATAAGACAAATCTATACTACTATTGCTTTCTATTGTGTAAAGTCAAAACTTTAGTTTTAACATTGGGAAAAAGTATTATATTCTTTATTTTTGAGTAAAATGAAAGATAGAAAAGATCAATTGGTACATAAAAGTGGAAGCTGTTAAATCGGAAGTGGTGGGCTACACCTCCCAACACTGCACCAGTACTAGTATTTCAAGTTTCACATCAATAAAAACTTGAGACATGAAGATGGTATTCGTACATTTTCCTCAAAAAAAAAAGAAAGAAAGAAGAAGATGAAGAAGATAGTACCAAAGTATTTAAAAAGAGTAAATCTTATATACACTGACAGTGTGTACACTATCACAGTTAGATTCATAATATTTGTGCGAAAGTTGAATTTCAAATTCAAATTTTACATAGTTATAACTCATCCAACACTGAAAGTGTAAACAGTGTCAGTGTAAGAAAGATTAATTCTATTAAAAAAATGAATTATTTTTTTTTCTATTAAAGTAGATCAACGCTATAAATATAGATGACCATGCTAAAATGATTAATAAACAACTAAAAAAAATGAAAATCTTGTAAATTGTCACTTTGGAATCTCAAATAATATCCAAGCATTCCCATTTATAGTTGGGTATTGTTGGGATTAACCTCATTTAAAACCCAACCTCCATCACTTAAGCCCATTCCGTCCAAAATTCTGTTGGACACGGATAGCTCCATTGGAATTTGAGATCAATGCACTTGATAAAAAAAAAAAAAAGAAAGAGCTAAAGAATAAATTAGAAAATCACAAATGGCACAAAAGAAATTTTAAGCAATGTCAATGATGAATTTTGTAAACTGACGAGTAGAAATATTTTAACTTTTTTTTATCGTTTTGTTTCTCATCACATGGTCAGTAAAATTATTAGCAATACTTACGCATATTGTAGGAATTAAGTAATTAATTAACTGCTCAGCCAAGATTAGTCTCAAGTCTTAACAGTTCTACAGGCTTGACCAAATTTTATGGAGCCCCCTGGGTTCCTTTTAAGATCAAGCCTTAAGTCTTAAACTTCGATCGATTTAGTAAGTGCGTTTAAAGTATTGGGGTCATAATTTAGGAAGTACATGCATCCTAAGACATCTTTATTCAATAATGAACAACCTAAAATCATATCAAAAAAACACCCAAAGGTAAAAATCAGCAAAAAAAAAAAAAAAAAAAAGTGTCTAGCATAGAGTGTATCTTGATTATGATAGAATTATTCCTTTAATGGAACAAGAATATTGAAACAACTATAATCTTCTTTATCTTAAAGGCTCATAATTGTATCGTATTCTACCCTGTTTCCCAGGGTTTGTCATAATTAGTTAATTATGTCTTCGGCTTTAGAATTAGAGATTAATGGTCTCGTATTAGGTTCGATAAGAAAAATATTGAATCGAAAGAAAGAAAATTGTTAAGAGTTCAGTATTTTGCAGATAAAGGTTAGAAAAGAGGTAAATTACTCATAACTAGGGGCAGAGGTAAATGTCCATGAGGGTGGGCAATTGCTACCACTCGAATATTTTAAAATTGCTTTGTTACCCAACAAACATTTTTAGTCATGCTTTAAATTAGTTATGATTTTGTTGTTTGCACCCCTTAAAATCACAAAAAAAAAAAAAAAAGTACTTGGCACCCCTTCAAACAAAAATTGAAGGGCAAATCACTAAGTAAAATCAATTGAAACCCAATGTATTATAAGAAAGAAGTTAAGAGAAAACAACAATTGAGAAAACAAGTTGATATAGGCATATATAAAATCAAGCTACCATATTGGATTGAGAGCAACAATTTAGGAATGCATTGACAATTGACAAAAACAGTTGATGTCTTTAATGAAAGAAACAAGTTAATTACGTGGAAAGAAATAAACAAAATGAGAGAAAAGACTAGAAAAAGGAAACATAAAAGTTTTGATACTATATATGGAACAAAATGTACATAAGATATTTCTTTTTTTTTTTTTAATTTGATTTACTCCTAACTCTTACCATCATTCATTTTTGTAAATTAGCAACAAGGTTTTACGCCGATGATTTTTAATTTTTCTAACCGATTTAGATATTAAATAGTTTACAATTCAATCGGTGACAAATTACAAATTCATTTGTGGAATAGTATTATTGTACTAATTCACTATGTGAATGAAGATGCCAAATTCTATCACTTTACGGACAAATTATCCATATTCTCCACCATGGAGATCCTCGAAAGCTGTTTGGTCCTGAATTTACCCATATTCTCAATTACTCCGAACTCCGATGTACTTACTTCAAGAAATTTAGAAAATCTAAAAATCGTTTCCCCAAGTCCACTTGCACTTCAAATGAATTTTTATATTGCACGTTTCATTTTACTTTTCTTTAGCTTTATGTTCCATCTATTTTCTTTCATAATGGTACCACGCTAGCAACCTTGGTATTAACAAAGTGGAATATACATAGGCAAGAAAATCAATGTTTTTAAATTCGTATTGGTGAGTGAATTGGATGAACTTTTGATCCTGATTTAATAGTTTGGTCAAATGTTTAACTTTTTTTATTTTCTTTAATATCAAATAATTTGGATGATACTGAAATATATATTAAAAAAATTCAGTGGTAACTGGGTCAATGGTCTGGATTTTGATCAATTTAATCAGTTTTTGACTGAGGTTAATAGAGTTTTTTTTTTTCATTTTCTAAGCTTAGCAAGTAATTGGACCAATGCCATTACTAGTTCGCAGTCCAACAGGTCGAACCACTTAATCAGGTCTGGTTTTTAAAATACTTAAATGAGTTTATCAATCCATTCGTGAAGATTATTGTAAACGCATGATTGATTACCACCATCTTTTTTTCTTTTTTTTTTTGCTTTGCAAGGAAATACATCACATGGAGTTGAGGATTATAAAATGAAATGATAATGTTTGATCTTTTGAATGAGCAAGAAAGACCTGCAAATAAGTTTGATGTCTGCATCACAGTTTTTGAAACGATAAATGGGTGAAAATGGTTGCTATTAGGCTGCAATTTAAAACACATTCTTCCATTTTTTTATTTTTATTTTTTTCTTTTGATATAATCTTTTACTCTTGGGATAATATAAGCTAAGCCATCTTATTTGACAAAAACATGCTATGACAGCGCAACAAGACAGAGAAATAAAATATGCCTTTTCGTAAGCAAATTGAATTAAGCTCATTGTGACAACTGACAGCCTTTGTTGATGCCACAACAATATCGGGGCAGGTCATAACATGAATATGTAATTTTTTCAGAAAATATCTTTGGTAAAATGTACAAAAATTTGATTAGTGTGTAAATCTTTGCTGACTATTCCATCTTAGTTTCCATTAGCAGACCAAGAAGTTTGCAGTATTATAGTCGATCTTCTTTTGCTTTTTAAGAGTAAAGTACGTCAAAGGTTATCAAACTTTTCAACAGCTTCATTTTACTCTCGTAACTATTTTTTGTACTAAATAGTCCACTAAATTTTTTAAAAGTCTCATTTTATTCATTGAACTATTTTTTTTTATAAGAAATTGCTCACTAATTTTTGTTAAAAATTTTATTTTACCCACTCAACTACTTTTTGTACCAAATAACCTACTAAACTTTTAAAGTGGTTATCTGGATCGTTCTGTTAGATTCTACCATTAAGACAGATAAAAGTTTGCCAAGTAGTCCTATTTTAAATGAATTATTTTGTCATTTCACATCCAGAATCTATATATCCAAATCAATTTAAAAATTTTATAGCTTCAAAAAAACCACAAATTCTAATTTGGATAGGGCCAAAAATAGTTTCTATGAGGATCGAGATTTTATTTTGGGATTTAGGTATTTTAAAAAGTGATTGAATAGTTTAATCCATTGGGGCAGATGGATTTTAGACGCGCAATGATGAAATTGTCCATTTAAATCGGGCTCACATGACAAACTTTCGTCTATCTTAATGGTAGAATTTAACAAAATAGTCAAGATGAATCACTTTCAAGAGTTTAATAGGTTAGTTGGTACAAAAAGTAGTTGACTGGGCAAAATAAAACATTTAAAATGTTTACAATGCAGTTTGATAGAAAAAATAGTTCAATGAGACTTTTAAAAAGTTTGAACGTCTTTAATCAACAATTAGCAACCTTATATTGTTTTCTAATGGCTCATAGAAAGGACTTAAAGTCTAAAACTGTGCCTTGTCATAGTCTTATCTACTCTTGTCTATTTTCAGTTAACAATCGTCTAATAGTTGCATTAAAAGAAAGGGATAATTTCAGAAACCTCCCCTGAGGGTTCTGACAATTTCACTGAGTCCTCTGAAGTTTGAAAAATTATACATATCTCCCTTGTCATTTAAAATGACAATACTATCCTGAAATATTTTAATGAAATTCCCTTGTTTGGTATGCTTATACTTAGAATGACTTTTAAAATTAATTTTTCATTCTTTTTCCTTCTTATTCCTTTTTATTTTAATTTTTTGCTAATAAAATTGTAAAATTACCACTATTGTCTCTAATTTCTATTGTAACCAAATGTCAAACTAGTGATTTTTTTAATGAATTAACTTTATACGTAATTCAATATTTTTTGCTAATCTTTATTTTCTATTTTTTGGTATTAAAATTAACAATAAAGCAAAAAAATTGCCCAAAACCACTACTAAATTATGATAATCTTACTACTCGAAAAATTCATAAATTCTCAATCAATTATTTCAACGTTTTATTTTCTATCTTATAAATCTAAATCCATAATAAAATACTATCAAAGTATCGTATCATAGTGATAAAATTATTATTAGAGTTGTTTATCAAATATAGGTATGGAAATAAAAAATTAGGTACATTTTCCTTATAATTACATTAGATAATCTTATAATTCTATAGAGAAGTAAATTAAAACTCATTACATAAGGGCATTTTTAGGTATTCATTTAAAAATTTGACCAAGTCATTATTATTTTAATATTTTGTTACTAAAACTATCAAATTAAGGGAGGTATGTGTAATTTTTTAAATCTCAAAGGAGCTTAGTGAAATTATTAGAAACCTCAGGGGAGGTTTCTGAAATTATCCCTAAAAGAAAATCCACACATGAAAAATGAAGTGTTAAACCTTAACTTATTCAGTATAAAGTCAACACCAAACTTCTCTCTTTCTTCTTGCCAGTTGCATCCTGAATCTTGATTATGTAGTTACTCTACAGCATCCTAAGCCTCATTTTTTTCCGTTTTCTGGATTGCTGTGAAGTTTCAGTACTACTTCTCACAGAAAAACAGGAAATTTCCCACAAATTTGATATTTTGTCTGGTATATTACCAGATACATGCACTTGGCAAGAGAAGTGCAAATGGCTTGAAGGAGTTGTTTAAGCAAATGCAATGATGGATTAACTTAGCAGAAGTTGGAAATATTTCAACTTTTTATGTTTCTGTCTTGTGCTTTCACATCAAGAATTTCCCATGTTAATAATTTTTCTTTCTACACAGAGCAACTTGACCCCATGTCTCTCTCTCTTTTTTTTTTTTTTACAGTCGTCACTTATGATTTTTATATCTACTCCTATTCTTACTCTAATATATTTTAAAGAAAGGCCAACTAAACCTACAAAGGAATCGACGGAAATTAAACCATCGTTGAACTAGACGTGTTCACTATGCACCCTTATAGATCTAGAAGAAGCCACTTAAAGCGGCAAGAGACGTGCACCCCATGTCTAATAGTAACGTGAATTGTGAATTTTAGATGCTTATCAAAGCTCGGAAAGAGGGTGCTGCAGCCGGACCATATCGTTTGCCTTAAATAATGAGTTTCCAATAAATTGCATATTTCGCCAGGTTAAGGGCACAAATGGTTGCCATGTGGACTGTTTCGGAATGATTTTGTCTGTTTTGAACGATGTAAATCATTTTGAACCCAATGAAAGATCTAAGCCTTTCATTCAGTCATGTAAATCATTTTGAACGCAATGTAAATTTAAAATAAATTTTTGTGAATTCGATAAATATGGTGTGAAAACGATTTACACCACATGATCTCAGTCTTATCTATATTTTGGGTTAATCCTGATTCTCAAACCACTCCAAAACTTCTACTGCCCCAGTTGTATTTTTCCATGGTTTGCTATGACTAGTTTCTTACGAGGACTGATAGAGATTTATGCTAATCTCCATATTAGTTTTGACAAAGAAGAATTTGAATTAAATTACAAAATAATATTAAGAGAATAGTTAATAAAATACGGAGTGAGAATAATACGAAGTGTTATGCGTACCCGCATTTCACAAGTTTTTCCTCAAAAGTATAAATAGAAGTTCAATTGCAAATGCGAGCTTATTATATTTACACTTAAAATTACACACTTATTTACCATAAATTTTAGATCTTATGCTCTATTAACACTAGTTTTCAATTGTATTTTTGTACGTGAATTGATTATAATTTTATCGAATAGTTATAGATGCAAGTATATGAAAGTACCATGTGAGTCTGTTATTTTTTTTATAGCTCATAAAATACATATTGTTTGAATGGAAATTTTAAAATTTTGTCATGAATTGATGTTTTTTTCTGAAGTATGATATCATAAAAGTTTATTAGGTGCTTTTGTTGAAAAGTATGAGTAATTTTTGTTGGAAAATAGTATTCAAGCCCTTGCGTTTTCAGTCACTTTTGTATTGTTGGGTAATTAGGGTGGTCACATAGGATCACATCCCATTGGATTTATAAACTAGAAGTAGCGAAGACATTGGTTTTCTTTGTAAGCCGCATGGAGTTTTTATTGTTGGAAAATAATATTCCATACTAACACAACTTTATGATATAAAAATAGAATAAAAGATGATCCACCTTCGATTTCTTAGATTGCCTAATTTGAGTTGCTTTTTGTAACTGAATTCTTTGTTATTTAAAGTGTCACTTTCACATTTCTTTTGGGTTGTTGCTGGAGCCTTCACTTATTGTTAAATTGAAAAAATTATTCTTAAAACTTAATTTAGTTGGTAGGCACATTTTTTGAGGTGATACAAGTTATGCTTTGAAATGAAAGAAAATTCCAAATCCGCTTTGTCTACTAACAAGGAAGTTATAAGTAATGTAACTATGAATCTCATGGAGAGTTTAATCCTGATTTAGGATGAACGTTGACGGCAAGATTTTTAATTTGACTTTCAAACATTTCTCGTGTAAGATTTTGAGTCTTTTCTTGAACCAAATAAATAATTAAATAATATAACATAAAACATTTTTCCCTTTGCATCTTATGGATTTTCTTGAGAACTCTTGCTATGAACGCGTACTATTCGATATAATACGAGTTTTTCTACACTATGATCGGTAGGATCGTACTCTCGGTGGGGGAGAAAGCCAAGGAAAGTTGATTCAAATTCCTAACCTCTACCTTCCGACCCTCAGTTTTGCTTTAATAGTCCCTACCCAAATGATTAAAATAGTCCCTTAACTTTTTTTGTTCAAAAGTTTATGTGCCCCAACTTTAGTTCATTAGCTGATTAAGTCACCAGCTATTTAACACTCAGTTACTTTGTTTGGATAGTGAATTATTTAAAAATTTATTTGCTTGTATCAACACATTTTTTAATTATTTTTTTATTTTATATATATCACATCAAAAAAGTGATACACCATTATTCTATCTCACATACATCACATAAAAAAGTATTACAATATTTGTTCAAAAAATTATCCTAAATAATCTACTATCCAAACACATAGCTTTGGAGCATCAATGAAATCTCCTTGCAAGGTTGGCATTTTTCCAAGAAGTTTTTATATGTGTTATCTTAGAACAATGGCAATAAGCAACTCGATTTGCCATGATCTGGTGCCCCAACCATGAAATTCCAAACTCCAATTATTGGTCATTGTACAAGTTGATTTATAGATGACGGTAGCATCTGATTCTCGAAAAAGGGTTTCTACCAAATATTCCTATTTTCTTTGCCTTCGATCATTTTTTTAAAACATTAACAAATATGTGCTTCGTCCAATTAAGGAGGATGGAAAATTTGCTTTTTAATCGGAGCCTCGGTGTTCCCCGAACATGCCTTTCGAAGATGGCTTCCTCGTAAGCTCCTGAAGTAGATGGCTTGGCCTCTCCCTCTACCCCCGAAAATATCATATTTTTATTAAGTTGAAATCAGGGAAAAATTATCCCACACGCATGGATGTTCCAATGGCCAATACCGAAAAAAAAAATAGTTTGTTGGGTGTGGGCTAGCCCATTTGTGGGCCAACCCATTTGTGCAAGTAAACAACACTTGAGAGCTTCTCAAGTTTAACTACAAAGTGGCCCGCATGAGGTAATTTCAATTCTTCGGTCCTCATGCGACAGAAAAAAAAAGGACAGTCGCCATCTTTTGCTGGTTGAGAGAAAAACGAAGAGAGAGAAAGAGCTAGAGAGAGAGCAAGAGCTAGGTCTTAATTGGAGAGTGATTTAAAACCCGATTGAGACGAAATTTTACACACGTGATCCTTTTGTCAAACTCTACTCATCTACCGGTTCAACTTTCAGATTTTTTCTTTGTTTGGTAACACTTTTCCAAACTCACTTATTTGACAATTGTAGTTTTTTGGGGTGATTTTGTAGCAATTTCACTTGATTGGTGGTGGTGATATTATTATCGTCCGAATATTTCGGATAGACCTGTGTATTTCCACTATTGTCATAGTGGAGATTTTGGCTGGACTAGATCCCGTGATTTTTTCTAATTGGATTTTTCACGTAAAAATCTTGGTGTCCTGTGCCTTCTATTTTTCTTGCATTTTATTATCACTGCTGGCATTATTACTTGGTGATTTGATTTTTTTCTGTTTTAACTGGTACTTGAGAAAAAAAAGAAATTTGTTTTGGGCTAACTCTGATATTGTGAGTCTGTACTGGTACCCCTTTCCCAACAAGTGGTATCAGAGCAGTCAGGTTAGGCTGCTCATTTGTACTGGTTAAAAATGGATGATTCAGATAGTGGTTGCATGATAAAATTGAATGCCACTAATTATTCAATTTGGAAGCCCAGAATGGAAGACTACTTGTATTGTAGAGATTTGTTTGAACCTATTCTAGGGGATAAAGGCAGGCCAAGTGATATGAGTGATGAAAAATGGGCTATTATGCACAGAAAAACTGTTGGTAATATTAGAAAATAGATTGGTCAAACTATTTTTCAACATTTTGCTAATGACACCAGACCTGATGTATTATGAAAAAAGTTTGAGAGTATGTATGAAAGGAAGATCGGTTTGAACAAAACTAGTTATCTGAAACAGATTATTCGGATGAGATATAAGGGTGGGGAAGATATGAATGAACACCTGATTAATTTTCAGGGATTGATAAACCAGACAACTACGTTAAATTTGAAATTGGATGATGAAGTGCATGCTTTATTATTATTCAATTCACTACCGGATAGTTGGGAAACTATAGTGGTCTTTGTCAGCAATTTAGCTCCAAATAGTGTGTTGACTATGGCTATTACAAAAGAGGCCGTGATGAATGAAGAGTTCAGGAGGAAGGAACAAGGAATTGTCTATGAGTCCCAAACCCTGGTGACATAAAAGAAAGAAAGAAGAGGAAGAAGCAAAAGTAGAGGACCCCACAACAGGAATGACAAATCCAAAGACAGGTATGAGTCACGAAAAAATGTTGCATGCTATTATTGTAAAAAGAATGGACATTATATGAAGGAGTACAGAATTCTAAAACGGGAACAAGCTGAGAAAAAGGGTAAGGCGAAAGAAAAAGGTGATGAAGAGACTACAGCAGTTGTGGCAGCTCATGATGATATGTTTGTGTTCTGTGATGATGGTCAGGTGAATATTATTCATTATGACAGTGATTGGGTAGTTGATTCGGGTGCATCCTGCCATGTTACTCCTCACAGGCATTTCTTCTCAACCTACACCGAAGGAAATTTTGGATATGTTAGAATGGAAAATGAGGTCTCATGCAAAGTTGTTGGCATGGGAGACATATATTTGAATACAGATACCGGGTGCCAGCTGATATTAAAAAATACTCGACATGTCCCTGATATTCGCCTTAATCTTATCTCTACAGGAAAACTTGACGATATGGGTTACCATAGCTTGCAAGGTGGAGCCAAATGAAAACTCAGCAAAGGAAATCTAATTGTTGTTAGAGAAAAGAAACAGAGTACTCTCTACTTGATGCAAGCCAAGTTTGGGAAGGGAGAAGTCAATGCAGTTCGTAATTCATTAATTGACCTGTGGCATAAGCGACTTGGGCACATGGGTGAAAAAGGAATTCAGATACTTGTTCGCAAATAACTCTTACCTGAAGTTAGAGGTAATGCACTTAAATCTTGTATTGACTGCATTTATGAGAAACAACACAGAGTTGCATTCAAAACTTTTCTTCCATCTAGAAAATTAAATCCGTTAGAATTGGTGTACACTGATGTTTGCTATATGAAAGATAAGTCTCTTGGTGGTGCTATTTATTTTGTAACTTTTATTGATGACTTTGCTAGAAAGGTTTGGTGTTTTGTTTTGAAATCCAAAGATCAAGTTTTGGATGTGTTTAAAGATTTTCACAGCAAAGTTAAAAGAGACTAACAAGCAGTTAAAGTGTATTTGTGCTGATAATGGTGGTGAGTACAGAGGATCATTTGAAATCTATTGCAAGTCCCATGGAATCAGATTGGAGAAAACTGTACCAAAAATTTCTCAAGAGAATGGAGTAGCAGAGAGGATGAACAGATCCATCATTGAGCGGGTTAGATGTATGCTCTCTAATGCTAAACTACCAAAACCCTTTTGGGGTGAGGCAATGAGGACTGCAGTTGATTTGATAAATCTTTTTTCATCAGTTCCTCTAGATGGTGATATCCCAGAGAGGGTATGGACGGAAAAAGATGTGTCCTTTAAACATTTGAGAGTTTTTTATTGTCGGACATTTGTTCATATTCCCAAGGATGAAATATCAAAACTTGATGTAAAATCAAAACAATGCATTTTCTTGGGTTATGGACATGAAGATTTTGGTTATAGGTTGTATGATCCTATCGAGAAGAAGGTGATCAGGAGTAGAGATATTGTCTTCTTTGAAGATCAAACCATTGAATACATTGATAAAGGTGATAATTCAAAATTCTCAAATGACATTCCTGCTAGTTCAAATTCAGATCCAGATCTAATTCCAGTACCTGTTGATTTTAATCAAGGGGGAATTGAGATAGAGCAGAGAGAGGATGTTAATGATGGTGATAATCCTACTACTGATGAACTTGAGCATGAAACACCACCTACTCCACCACCACCACCACAAGATGAGATTAGGAAATCTACCAGAGAGAGAAAACCTTCTAGCAGATATAATTCTCATGAATATTTGTTGTTAACAGATGGAAGAGAGTCAGAGTCCTACAGTGAGGCTTTAGAGCATGAGAACAAAAAAGATTGGTTGCAAGCCATGCAAGAGGAGATGGTGTCCCTGCATGAGAATCATACTTATGACTTAGTGAAACTGCCTAAGGGTAAGAGAGTTCTGAAGAATAAATGGGTCTACAGGTTGAAGGCTCAGGAGCACAGTTCACAACCAAAGTACAAAGCAAGATTGGTTGTGAAGGGATTTAGTCAAAAGAATGGTGTAGATTTTGAAGAAATCTTTTCTCCTGTGGTAAAAATGTCATCAATTCGAGTTGTTCTTGGTATTGCAGCCAATTTGAATTTATAGATCAAACAACTTGATGTGAAGACAGCCTTCCTGCATGGCGATTTGAAAAAGGAGATCGTGGAGCAACCGGAGGGGCTCAAAGAAAGTGGTAAGGAAAATTTTGTATGCCGTCTCAAGAAGAGTTTGTATGGATTGAAACAAGCACCAAAACAGTGGTATAATAAGTTTAACTCCTTCATGACAGACCATGAGTACCACAAGACTACATCTGATCACTGTGTTTATGTGAAAATTTTTTCAAATGGTGATTTTATTATTCTCTTGCTATATGTTGATGACATGTTGATTATTGGCCGTGATACTATAAAAATTGACAGGTTGAAAAAGGAGTTAAGTAAATCCTTTGCAATGAAGGATTTAGGTCCGGTTAGACAGATACTGAGGATGAAAATCTCACGTGACAGGCAGAATGAGAAGCTCTGGTTGTCTCAAGAAAAATACATTGAGAAAGTGCTCAATAGCTTTAACATGAGCAATGCTAACGAAGTTTCAACTCCACTTGCAGGTCACTTTAAATTGAATATCAAACAGTATCCTACAAGTGAGAAAGATAAAGAAGACATGAAGAAGGTTCCTAATGTTTCGGTTGTTGGTAGTTTGATGTATGCTATGGTTTGCACCAGACCAGATATTGCTCGTGCAGTTGGAGTAGTCAATCGGTATCTCTCTAATCCTGGTAAGGAGCATTGGAATGCTGTCAAATGGATTCTCAGGTATCTCAAGGGAACTTCTAGATTATGTCTATGTTTTGGAAATGGTAAAACTATGCTAGATGGATACACTGATGCAGATATGGCAGGTGATCTTGATAATAGGAAGTCCACATCTGGGTACTTGATGATCTTTGCAGGGGAGCAGTGTCATGGCAAAGTAAGTTACAGAAGTGTATCACCCTTTCTAGTATGGAGGCTGAGTACATTGCAACCACTGAAACATGCAAGGAGACTCTTTGGTTGCAGAAATTTCTTCAGGAGTTGGGTATGAAACAAGAGAAGTATAGTCTTTATTGTGACAGTCAGAGTGCTATTCATTTGTGTAAGAACTCTAAATTTCACTCTTGATCCAAACATATTGATGTGAGATATCATTGGATTCGGGAAGTATTGGATTCCAAGTTATTGACACTTGAGAAGGTACATACAAATGATAATGGTGCTGATATATTTACCAAGGCACTGTCTAAGGAAAAACTTTTATTTTACAGACAAGAAGCAAGGTTAGTGGAACCCCTCAAATGAACTGGAGGGGGAGATTGTTGGGTGTGGGCCAGCCCATTTGTGTAAGTAAACAACACTTGAGGGCTTCTCAAGTTTAACTACAAGCGGCAGCCGCATGAGGTAATTTCAATTCTTCGGTCCTCGTGCGAGAGAAAAAAAAAAGGACAGCCGCCATCTTTTGCTGGTTGAAAGAAAAACGAAGAGAGAGAGAAACTTTAAGGTCTTAATTGGAGAGTGATTTGAAACCCGATTGAGATGAAATTTTACACACGCGATCCTCTTGTCAAGCTCTACTCATCTACCTGTTCAGATTTCAGATTTTCTCTTCGTTTGGTAACACCTTTCCAAACTCACTTCTTTGACAGTTGTAATTTTTTGGGGTGATTTTGTAGCAATTTCGCTTGATTGGTGGTGGTGATATTATTATTGTTCGAATATTTCGGATAGACCTGTGTATTCCCATTATTGTGATAGTGAAAATTTTGATTGGATTAGGTCCCGTGATTTTTTCCAATTGGATTTTCCACGTAAAAATTTTGGTGTCCTGTACCTTCTATTTTTCTTGCATTTTATTATCACTGCTGACATTATTACTTGGTGATTTGATTTATTTCTGTTTTAATTGGTACTTGGGAAAAGAGAAACTTATTCTGGGCTAACTCTGATATTGTGAGCCTGTACTGGTACCTCTTTCCCAACATAGTTATACACTATTCGGCACACTCTAAATAAAATACAATCTAATTAGTCAACTACAACAGTACACCACTAGCAAATGACTCGAGCAAAAAATTTCCGATCTAAGTCTCAACTCGTACTAATCTTCCAATTCTTGCTAAATCTATCTACTTATAAGGGTACAATTTACAGCATGAACAATTCATTCCACCACTATAGAGCATGCATATTTGACGGTTGGCCAGCTAGTCTATGGAGAAAATGTAACATTTGGGTGGCTCAATCACACAAGGACAAAATTGGCTACCACAAAATACTTCGAGGACTTAGTTATTATTACATGCACATGGTTTAAACTATTTCAATTTTGATTATTTTAGTTTTGTACCACTATTACACTTTTGCGCTCTGACTTTGATTATGTTCAATCAAATGCTATTAACTTAAATTAAAAACCCACTGATTTCTGAATTAAAAATGTTAAATTACATCATGCATGATCCCAAATTTGGGAAGCCGATGCTTCCCAAAATGTCTTCATTCAACAGTCAGCAGCACTAAAGCATTTGGAAAGCACCAAAATGTAGAAACATGATAGAAGGAACTAAAACTCATAGGCCCACGTTTCAATCTTATCCACTCTCTGTATTCATTTCAAAATTGCGCAGCTATTGCCTTAGATCTACTTTTACCCACACATGAAAAATGAAGTGAAGCATGATAGCTGCAAGGACTCTCTTCAATGGTCACTTGTCAAAGCAACTCCACTATGCAATAATTAATTATGGGGTGAACTTCAAATTAAATAAATGATATTTATAGTAAGACAAGTATTAATGAGGGAAAGAATTACTTCCTCCGTCTTATTTTATTAGGTTTGCTTTCTATTTTAGTTTGTCCCAAATTATTTGTCATAGCCTAAAAGAGAAAAATGAAAAGAGACCAATTTGCCCTTTTTTACGCTTCATAAAAAAGAGTATTAATGTCATGTTTTAGCATTAAACGCTTTAACAAACTATTATAAAATTCCCAAATTCAAAAGCAACAAACAAAATTTAAATTCAAGTTAAGAGGTAATTATGGAAACATTTATTTGTTGGTTGGTCAAAAATCAAATTCCTTAATCTATGTGCAAAATTATACATGACAAGTCAAATGAGACGAATAGAGTATTATGTGTTTTAATGATGTCATCTTAGTGCCTAGATTTGTTGGTTTATTGTCCATATTTTTTGAATTAGGGTCTGTTTGGTTGGAAGTAAAATGTTTTCCTTGGGAAAATATTTTCCGTGGAAGTAATTTTCCATGAAAATCATTTCCCTTTCATCATTTTCAGGTGTTTGGTTAGCTTATTGAAAATATTTTCTTACTTCATTTTTCTGGTGTTTGTTTAACTTTTGAAATATTTTCACTTTTATCTCTATCTTTACTTTCTACACATTATAACTACATACTTCTTCCCATGCAAAATAAGAAAATTTATCTCATTGTTTAACTTTAAAAAATCTTGGAGAAATGTATATATGAATAAAAAATATCTCCTTAAGCAATAAACAAATTGCTAGCCATTTAGTGTCAAATATCAATCACATGCAATGCTTATTGTGACATATATCTTGCACTCTCACTGCTGAAAGTTTCTCTAGAAAAGAATGTCCCTATTATACATAATTAATTACTAGCATAGGATGAGCAGGATGAGGTTTTTTTTTTATTTTGAATATACTAGGGGGAGGGTTGGGTTGGGTTGGGTGGTACGGGGGAAGGAGTGTAAGGAAGAGGTCTTGGGTTCGAATCCTCCTGTTTACACTAAAAAAAAAAAAAGAACATACTACAAGATGTTTTCAGTAAGTTTGGAACATACTACAGACGGGATGCATGCATTTCGGAAAACAACTTCAGTAAGTTTGGAAGGGAAGTTGTTTTCCATAAGATGAGTGAAAATATTTTACATAGGAAAATGTTTTCAGTAACTTTTGTGCAACCAAACACGGGAAATTAGGAAAATATTTTCCTGGAAAACATTTTCACCCGAAACAAACGGACCCTTAATGTTGTAACTTTCAGTAAGTAAGTCAGAGATTTTGAATCAGAATCTCTTACTTATGATCCTTCCATTTTATTATCTAACCCGACCCGACCCATCCCACCCCCTATTTATTGAATCAATATTGATGCTCATGTATGAAACAACTGATACTGGTGATCAGAGAGTGCCCAAATGCAAAATTACTACACTGCACATAAAGTCAACGACAAACATCTTTCTCCTTGCTTCTTGCATCTTGAGCCTTGATCATGGAGTTACTCTACACCATTCTTGGTCTCTTCATATTCTTGATGGCTGTAAAGTATCAGTATCTCCGAAAAAAGAACCGAAAACTGCAGCCTCCAAGCCCTCCAGCTCTTCCAATTTTGGGCCATCTTCACCTTGTGAAAACTGCCCCTCACCTTGCCCTGCAAAAGCTCTCCATCAAATATGGTCCCCTGATTTCACTTCATTTTGGGATTCGCCCTTTCCTTGTCGTTTCCTCACCATCTCTTGCAGAGGAATGCTTAACCAAGACTAATGATATTATTTTTGCGAACCGGCCTGAGTCAGTTTCCAGTAAATACCTTGGCTACAACTCAACTGCTCTCATAATCTCCCCTTATGGAGATCACTGGCGAAATCTCCGCCGAGTCACAACCATCCATATGTTTTCTTCGATTCAACTCCAGCGTTTCTCCTCCATCTGGACTGAAGAAATCCATTTCATCATCAAAAAATTGTTTTCCAGTAACTCTGATGAGAAAACCTGGAAAGTTAAGGACATGAGTTCTTTGTTCCGGGAGTTATTATTCAACGTGATAATGAAAATAGTTGCTGGAAAAAGATGGCCATCTGATCAGCCAGGTGATATATTTTCACCGCGAGCACTCACTGATCTTTGTGATTATATTCCAATCTTGAGGTGGGTTGGCTATGGAGGGTTGGAGAAAGGTGTAATCAGTTTGCACCAGAAAAGGGACGAGTTTCTTCAGGGCCTGATTGATCAAATGCGGAAAGAGGAAGCAGAAGACGGTTCTTGTTCGACGGAGAGAAGGAAAACAATTATTCAAAAATTGTTATCTCTACAAGAAGCAGAACCCGAATACTACACTGACGAAATTGTTAAAGGAATTATACAAGTAAGTCTCTTCTACCTGAATCTCTTTTACAAATTGGTCTATAATTCATTAGGACAAGGTCATCTCACCCATGTAGCAGCAGCACAAATTGTCTAGCCATATTTAGTGGTAGGGCTAAGACTAGTGACGAGGGATGCAATGCTTCTGAATTTTGAAATGATCAAATCAAATTGTAGCTTGATGTTGTGGTCAGATCTGAACTGTAGAAAACACCTCCGACAGCACAAAGGCACCGGATCTAGTGGTGAGTGGGGAAATGGTATATGCCACTAACTTCAGTGTTGGTGTCTAGGGAAGAAATTTAGTCAAAGTCTTTCCAAAAATTTGGTTTTGTTTGGGTACACATGATTTCAACATTAAATGTGCCAATATCTAGTGGTGACTGGTAAGTTGGGGCATCCATCAACATGTAAATTGGGTAAAATCTTGTCGTGGTTCTCTAACGTAACGGGAGAGGGGCTAGTGAGGTTGGAGTTTGGTATTACATTTTTTACATTGTTTGGTGTATAATTACATTATATTATTATATTTGAAGTAAAAGTAGTGTACATTAATAAAATATTTGACACATATTCAGTACAATATTACGATGTATTTGTACACTAAAAAATTTAAACTTGTACAAGAATTGGACGAAATTATACAAAATATAATTGTACCGAATTCTTGTCCCAAAGTAACATATCAATTTATGGCTGTATCTATCATTTTAAACCATAAAATAATCAAAGAATTTTTAATGGTATGTGACAATATATAAGGTTTTAACAATCTTTTCCGCTAATATAATTTAGGAATCTAGTTCACAAAATTTATGGACACATGAGGATAACTTAAACGAACGAAAAAGATCATTTTACAAATTACCTTTAAAAGTTTAGAAAGAGTTGTCAATATAACTATCTCAAAAATGTACAACACTTGTAATAAAGTAAAATTCATCACAAAATAATCTGCACAACTTTATTACAAGAATGTTAAAAATCAGTCTCCTCTTAACAAAAAATACATGTAATTGTATCCTACTATTGGTTGTACATTTTTTAAATTTTGTTTTGTTGGCCAAATTAAGGCCTTTAAAATTTGGGGAAGGTGTCCCTACCCCTGATGGAGGTGATATACTAACAATTGATACACGTGATAATATTCAATAACGGACAACAGAAGCAAATCGGATGAGATAAGATAACAGCCACTTGAACAATTGGTCACCACAAAAACTTTAAAGTAAAGTCTTGGTGGGAGTGGTAGATCAAGTTCAACCCTTACTTCCCATCATATACTTGCCATTTAATTATTGCGCCTGACACTTTTAATGACTTTCTCCCCTAAATTAAAATAGAGTAGGTTATAAAAATATAAAAAAAAAAAGATGAGATAAGATAATGAGACCTTAACCAAGTTACTCGTGGTTGGGGCTAAGTCAACGGTGGAGGCTGTGAGACATTTTAAAAAGTGTTCATTTGAGCATAGATATTAAGTAATACTTATGGCACAATATTTTAACTGGTTGTCTCTAACAAAATATTTTTATTTTCATTGAAACATTCCACATCTTTAAATCTTACCTCTCTCTTGTCATAAAAAAATAAAATGTATATATTTTATTAGTAATACTTTCGTTTACATAACTATATATATATATATATATTATGTGCCTCATTGATGTTCCATAACGAATACTTTATTTTCAGATTTTTAGAATGTAAGTGGTTGCAAATGTTTGCACCACATAATTGCCCTAGCAAGTTTGGTTTGATGTGCGTTGTTGACAAATGTCTGAACCGAACTCCCACAGAATTAGCTCAGTTAGTAAGACTATTAGGCAGATGATCGTGAAATCTTTGTTGAATTCTCAAATCTCCCTTTTTCTCTTTATAAGGCTTTGAATCTCTCTTAAAAATAAAAAAACAGAAATCTCGATTACGAACTCAACTAGTGAGGCTCCTAATTTAGAATCAGGGAACTCGATATTTGTTTGGTGCCACTTCTACAGAGGCCAATTGACAGCCAAGAATCGGGGATAAATTAACTCAACAAAAAGGGTTGCTTTCAATTTATACCCGTGTTTAAGGGTTAAATGCATAAAACTCCCGCGAACTAGAACACTAGTTGCACTTTACACTCTAAAGTATTTTAATAAGCACTTTACACCCTTAGTCAACTAAAATATTACACGAAAATTAATTTCATCCAAATAATTGATGAAATGATTAATTTATCCTCCATTAAAAACTTTAAGTGATATGAGATTGGCTACCCTATTGGAAGACATTCATCATTTAAAGTTGTTGTTTTATATATGCTCCTTTTGTTAAGTTAGCAAGGATCATAATCATATTAGTAATAGGATTATCTCATATGCTTTAGCATCATTTAAGATGAGAAACTTTGATTCCTCCGTGTTAAAATACACTGATTGTATAGTTCCATCGAACCCTAACTCGAAACGGTAAAGTTTTTGTTAATCTATAAAATCACTTATCGTTTTGAAAAAAATTAAAATCTTAAGTGATAAAAATACTATTTTGGTGGGGAAGATTACTACTTTAATTAGACTAAGTTTCACTTTATATCAAAAAGTCTAATTGGTAACACATAAAAAATTATTTTGAGTGATGATTAAGACTATTGGGGTCAAAATAGGGGCAAAATATAGAAATATTGAGTGCTCACTATTGCAATTTTTAAAATCTCATAATTTTCTTCAATGCATCATAATGCTATAACTTCATATAATCAGCAAAATTTCACTCGGAATCTTCACAAGCATAAAATTGGAGTAGAACCCCAAATTTTTCATATGAATTTAGCACAATATTTGCAATAAAATTCAATACTGAACCAAAATTAGACGCTGTATATTAGGAAACAAAATATTGAGCTCAAAAATTTTAAGAAAACACCTAAATCATTTACTTTTCCTTGACAACAATCTTTTCTTACATAGGCTAACTTGAAGTACGTAGTAAAATAGGGTTGATGAGATTCTTGAATTGAATTTATTCCTTTTCTTATTTTTTTCCTACTTCTTTTGTTTTAATTGTCATTCAAAGTGATCATATATTTTATTGTTATATGTTTTCAATTAGAAATTTATTATGAAGTGAAAATTAATCCATTTAAAGTGACATTTTTTTCTACCAAAAGGGTATTTTTGTCACTTAAAAGCTTTTAATGGACGATCAATTGGTCATTTCATCAATTATTTAGATGGAGTTAATTTTCTTATTATTTTATAGTTGACCAAGGGTGTAAAGTAGGAATGGCAATGGGGCCTCTCCCTCGCTCCTGCCTCGCCCCGCCCCATCGGCGGGGAAAAAGTTCATAATTAGTAAAAATATATATTTAGTAAAAAATTTAATATAAATATATAGTTAGTAAAAATTATATAATAAAATAAATGCATAAATAGTAAAAAATATAATAATAATTTAGTATAAATATATTAGTATAACTAATCAATAATTTGTATTAATATAAATATATAATTATTAGTATAACTAATAATATTAAATATGTTATGTATATAATTAATGTATATGTATATATATACATATATTATTTTGTTTAAGTGGGGGATAGAGCAGGGGATGGGGCGCGGGTATAGTCCCTTATACCCCACCTCATTTTTAACAGGGGAGCATTTTATCCCCCACCCCTATCCTCCACGGGGTGGGGTGCCCGCGGGACTCGCCCAATTGTCATTCCTAGTGTAAAGTGTCTATTAAAATAGTTTATGGTGCAAAATGCAACTAGTGCAATAGCTGGTGGGGGAGGGGGGTTTGCATTTAACCCCCTATTTAATTTTGGCTTTTCAGTTTATACTGTGAACTATGAATTGTGATACTTAAATATAATATATTATCAATTTTGGGGCACATCGTCCAAATAAGATAAAACCAATTAATTCTTTTAAAACTTTAGAATGAAACATTTTAATACCACTAAATGAATTAGAGAATTTGGACAAACAACAAATTAAGGATATGTGAAGCCTTCTAAGCTAACTATAGAAAAAGTTATTTGGATTTGAGTTGATTTGACCAATGGGCCAACAAAAGAATAGTATAAGATACTAAAGTTCTAAAATTAGCAATTTAGAGAGTAACAAGCAAATTGGTGATAATTTAGGAGTGCATATTGGAATTAACCCAAAAAAAGTAGTTCCTTCATGCCTCTACATATAATTGAGGTCTATAAATATCACATGCCACAATATATGGTTCCCTTCTTATGTTGACCATTGGACATTCATTTGCGATCAATGTCAAAAGTGTAAAGTATTGATTCATGATCTACATCAAGAGAAATGACATTATTTGTCAACAACCTAATTCTAAAAACTAATTCATATTCTTTTCTTATTCATTCAAAAAGTTCCATTGAATTTGACTGTACATTACTTCTTGTGTAGATAATGTTCTCAGCCGGAACCCATACTACATCTCAGACAATGGAGTGGGCATTGTCCAGCCTATTAAATCACCCTAATGTACTGCAAAAGGCAAGAGATGAGCTAGAAAAAATGCAGCCTGGCCATCTGCTAACTGATTCCGATCTCTCCAAATTGCCTTATTTACGCTGCATAATCAACGAGACACTAAGGTTATTTCCTGCGGCCCCGACTCTTGTGCCTCATTTTTCATCTGAGGTTTGCACCATAGGAGGCTACAAGGTTCCTAAAGGTACAACTTTGTTAGTGAACGCTTGGGCCATTCACAGGGACCCCAACGTTTGGGAAGAGCCCAACAAGTATAAGCCAGAAAGATTTGAAGGAATGGGTGAGGGAGGGTGGAATGAAGGGTTCAAGTTTCTTCCATTTGGAAAAGGCCGGAGAATTTGTCCAGGAGCTGCCATGGCCATAAGGTTGGTTGGGTTGACATTGGGCACCCTGATTCAATGTTTTGAGTGGGAAAGAGTTGGGCCTGAAATGGTGGATTTGGAAGAAAATCAAGGAGCAACTTTGGGCAAGGCCAAGCCTTTGGAGGCATCTTACAAGCCACGCCCATCTATGATCAAAACAATTTCTCAGCTTTAAGTTAGATATGTTGTTGTATTAAGATAAATTGGGATTTCTTTTTTTTTTTTAAACTTAAATATCAAGAAATAAGTGTCTGTTTTTTTTGGTTTTGAGCTCCTCTTACAATTTCAGATTTGTTGTTGTAACTATCTTTCAATACAAGTTAATGCTAAAATTATACAAACTTAAATATTTTACGTGAAAATGTGGAACATTAAATGATTCCAATTCTACATTGTGAAGGAGGAGATGGAAAGCACAACCCCACAAGCCTAATTAGGCGTCTTATTTATTCACCAATCCATTTGAACACCAGGGAGCCTGAAAACGGTATGAAGAACCAAAACGAAACAATCATTATATCAGTACAGTGGTAATTGCACTGCTTTTAAATTGAATATCATAGTTTGCCCAAATTGCAGAATTCAAATAATAAGAGTTGAACGTAACAATGACCGGAGAAAACTGGGATCCATGGTGACCCTAATGTTTGGGAATGATGGAATGCAATGAAGGGTTCAATTTTCTTCCATTTGGAAAAGGGAAGAGAGCTTGTCTAGGAGCTGCTTTGACTATGAAGTTAGTTGCATTGTCATTCATGGTTCGCCGTCACGAGTTGCTGTTGCTCGTGTTCCACATCTGTCACAGCATATTGGTTGAATATTGGGTAATATGTATATTATAGCACATGAAAATTTTCAAAATATCTGAAAAAATTACTAAAATTAAATAAAGCCAAAAAAGGCACAATTTGAAAAAAATATTCGAGTTGATTCCGAGTGGATTCGAATATATTGGTCGATACCATACATCACGGATTCCGAGTTAGATCGAGTCGCCACAGATATATTGTTATCCACGATTCAGCGATCAGTATCGTGCCGGTTTCCTCCGTTCTGATTACGACTTGGCTGATTAAAATATTCCTATACACTAAGGGCTTGTTCTAAAACTGCTTAAAATATGGGAATCCCTTCCCACATCGACAGTTTCTTGGCTTCTCTTATCAGTGGTCACATATTGAATATTCCTGGTATTTAATGTCGCATTCAGACATTTCAATTTGACAAAAACATGCTATGACAGGGCAACAAGACAAAGAAATAAAAGATGCCTTTTCGTATGCAAATTGAATTGAGCTCATTGTGACAAGTGACAGCCTTCGTTGATGCCACTACAATGTCGGGGCAGGTCATAACATGAATATGTAAAATTCTTTCAGAAAATATCTTTGGTAAAATGTACAAAAATTTGATTAGTGTGTAAATCTTTGTTGACTATTCCATTTCTGATTGTTTAAGTTTTGTACTCTTGCACGTTTGGCAAGATTTTATTTTACATTAGTAGACCAAGAAGTTTGCTGTATTATAGTCGATCTTCTTTTGTTTTTTAAGGGTAAAGTATGTCGAAGGTTATCAAACTTTTCAATAGTTTCATTTTACTCTCGTAACTATTTTTTGTAATAAATAGTCCACTAAATTTTTTAAAAGTCTCATTTTATTCATTGAACTATTTTTTTTAATAAGAAATGGCTCACTAATTTTTGTTAAAAAATTTCATTTTACCCACTCAACTTCTTTTTTTTTTTTTTACCAAAAAACCTACTAAACTTTTAAAGTGATTTATCTGGATCGTTTTGTTAGATTCTACCATTAAGATAGATAACAAGTTTGCCAAAGTAGTCACATTTTAAATGGATAAATTTTTCATTTCACACCCAAAATCTATATGTCCAAATCAATTAAAATTTTTTATAGCTTCAGAAAAAACCACAAATTCTATTTTGGATGGGCCAAAAATAGTTTTTGTGGGGATCGAGATTTTATTTTGGGATTTAGGTATTTTAAAAGTGACTGAATAGTTTAATCCATTGGGGCAGATGGATTTTAGGCGCGCAATGACGAAATTATCCATTTAAATCGGGCTCACATGACAAACATTCGTCTATCTTAATGGTAGAATTTTAACAAAATAGTCTATTTTGTACAAAAAGTAGTTGACCGGGCAAAATAAAACTTTTAAAATGTTTAGCATGCAGTTTGATAGAAAAAATAGTTGAATGAGACTTTTAAAAAGTTTGAACGTCTATAATCAAAAATAGCATTATTTTCTAATGGCTGATAGAAAGGACTAAAAGTCTAAAACCGTCCCTTGTCAGAGTCTTATCTACTCTTGTCAATTTTCAGTTAACAATCGTCCAATACTTGCATCAAAAGAAAATCCACACATGAAAAATGAAGTGTTAAACCTTAACTTTGTCAGTATAAAGTCAACACCAAACTTCTCTCTTTCTTCTTGCCAGTTGCATCTGAATCTTGATCAGGGACGGAGCCAGAAATTTATTTTTGAGGGGGCTGAAGTGTATTAAAATTTTTTTTTTGTGACGAAATAAATATATTTAATAAGTAAAATTTAGAATCAATAATTATAAAAATAATAAAAACATATAATTATACATACCCAAAAATTTGTTATTGATTAACACTTGAAGTATTGGTAGTTGTTGCACTCGAATAACGAAGAGGAGGCAATTGCATTCTGCGAGTTTTCATCCGTTGAAAACGCTGCAATATTTGCTCATTTTCAATTGTTGCAAAAATATCCTTCTCGATGTATACAACCAGACAGTCATTCATCCACTCGTCTCCCATTTTGTTGCGCAAATCAGTCTTGACAATATTCAAAGTTAAGCCTTCAAGAGTTCTTTTGATATGCCAACTTTACTTTATGCAATGTTAGATGGAAAGATAACGTAATATGCAATAATTTTATGATCATTATATTTCTTGTGTGAAGCATCAAACAATGTAAAAAACAAATTTATAATTATAGCTATCCTCTCATAAAGTAAGCGATGCGGGCGATGATAAGTGGTCATCACGACCGGATCATGAAGTATACGTACGAAACAAATCCAGCAGGAAGACTCTCCTCCTTCGCTTGCAGTTTTGCAGCTTGATGATAACAAATTCAGAGTCACAGAGGGCTTCAAACCACAAGAAGAAATGGTTACGCAGATAGACCGCAGATTTCATCACTCCACCCAGGGACGGAGCCAGAAATCAATCCCCTATATATAGGGGGTTTTCCGGCGGCTTGGGGGGGGGCTTAAGCCCCCACCAGCCCCCCCTTAAATCCGTGGCTGATCTTGATTATGGAGTTACTCTACAGCATCCTAAGTCTCATTTTTTTTTTCGTTTTCTGGATTGCTGTGAAGTTTCAGTACCACATCCCACAGCAAAACAGGAAACTTCCCACAGATTTGATATTTTGTCTGGTATATTACCAGATATATGCACTTGCCAAGAGAAGTGCAAATGGCTTGGAGGAGTTGTTTAAGCAAATGCAATGATGGATTAACTTAGCTGAAGTTAGAAATATTTCAACTTTTAATGTTTCCCATGTTATAATTTTTCTTTCTCCATAGAGCAACCTGACCCGATGTCTATTTTTTTTTTTTGATAGTCGTCACTCATCTTTTTTATATCTATTCCTATTCTAACTCTAACATATTTTAGAGAAAGGTCAACTGAACTTATAAAGGAATCAAGCGGAAATGAACCATCGTCGAATTATACGAATGCACTATACATCCTTATTGATCTAGAAGAAGCCAGTTAAAACTGCAAGAGACATACATCCCATGTCTAATAGTAACGTGAATTGTGAATTTTAATCCAAAGAGAGTGCTGCAGCAGGACCATATATCACTTGCCTTAAATAATGAGTTTCCAATAAATTGCATATTTCGCCAGGTTAAGGGCACAAATGATTGCCATGTGAACTGTTTCGGAATGATTTTGTCTATTTTAACAAGATCTAAGCCTTTCATTCAGTCATGTGAATCATTTTGAATGCAACGTAAATTTAAAATAAATTTTTGTGAATTCGATAAATATGTCGTGAAAACTATTTACACCACGTGATCTGAGCCTTATATATATTTTGGGTTAATCCTGATCCTCAAACCTCTCCAAAACTTGTATTGCCCCAATTGTACGGTTTGCTATGACTAGTTTCTTGCGAGGACTGACAGAGATTTAAACTAATCTCCATATTAGTTTTGACAAAGAAGAATTCGAATTAAATTACAAATAATATTAAGAGAATAGTTAATAAAATACGGAGTGAGAATAATGTGAAGTGCTATGCGTACCCGCATTGAACTCGAGCTAATTAAGTCGATCTCGAGCTCAAAAACATTAAACTCGTTGGCTCGCGAGCTCAATTATATATATTTTTTTATTTTTTATTTTTTATTTTAATAGTAAAATTACATATATATCCCTAATATTTTATTATTTGTTAAAAAAATTATTGTTTTATTCATTTTTAAAAATAAATATTTATTTTTTTTAAAAAATAAAATAATAATTAATTTTTTTTATTTTTTAAGCTCGAGCTCGAGCTTGATATTTTGAGCTCGTCGAGCTCGAGCTCGAGTTCGAGCTTCACAAAATTAACTCGAACTCGGCTCGTTTACACCCCTACCCTCTACCCCCGAAAATATCATATTTTTATTAAGTTGAAATCAGGGAAAAATTATCCCACACTTATGGATGTTCCAATGGCCAATACCGAAAAAAAAAAAAGAATAGTTATACACTCACTACTCAGCACACTCTAAATAAAATACAATCTAACTAGTCAACTACAATAGTAAACCACTGGCAAATGACTCGAGCAAAAAATTTCCGATCTAAGTCTCAACTCGTACTAATCTTCCAATTCTTGCTAAATCTATCTACTCATAAGGGTACAATTTACATCATGAACAATTCATTCCACCACTATAGAGCATGCATATTTGACGGTTGGCTAGCTAGTCTATGGAGAAAATGTAACATTTGGGTGGCTCAATTACACAAGGACAAAATTGGCTACCACAGAATACTTCGAGGACTTAGTTATTATTACATGCACATGGTTTAAACTATTTCAATTTTGATTATTTTAGTTTTGTACCACTATTACACTTTTGCGCTCTGACTTTGATTATGTTCAATCAAATGCTATTAACTTAAATTAAAAACCCACTGATTTCTGAATTTAAAATGCTAAATTTGGGAAGCAGATGCTTCCCAAAATGTCTTCATTCAACAGTCAGCAGCATTAAAGCATTTGGAAAGCACCAAAATGTAGAAACATGATAGAAGGAACTAAAACTCATAGGCCCACGTTTCAATCTTATCCACTCTCTGTATTCATTTCAAAATTGCGCAGCTATTGCCTTAGATCTACTTTTACCCACACATGAAAAATGAAGTGAAACATGATAGCTGCAAGGACTCTCTTCAATGGTCACTTGTCAAAGCAACTCCACTATGCAATAATTAATTATGGGGTGAACTTCAAATTAAATAAATGATATTTATAGTAAGACAAGTATTAATGAGGGAAAGAATTACTTCCTCCGCCTTATTTTATTAGGTTTGCTTTCTATTTTAGTTTGTCCCAAATTATTTGTCATAGCCTAAAAGAGAAAAATGAAAAGAGACCAATTTGCCCTTTTTTACGCTTCATAAAAAAGAGTATTAATGTCATGTTTTAGCATTAAACGCTTTAACAAACTATTATAAAATTCCCAAAATCAAAAGCAACAAACAAAATTTAAATTCAAGTTAAGAGGTAATTATGGAAACATTTATTTGTTGGTTGGTCAAAAATCAAATTCCTTAACGTATGTGCAAAATTATACATGACAAGTCAAATGAGACGGATAGAGTATTATGTGTTTTAATGATGTCATCTTAGTGCCTAGATTTGTTGGTTTATTGTCCATATTTTTTGAATTAATGTTGTAACTTTCAGTAAGTAAGTCAGAGATTTTGAATCAGAATCTCTTACTTATGATCCTTCCATTTTATTATCTAACCCGACCCAACCCATCCCACCCCCTATTTATTGAATCAATATTGATGCTCATGTATGAAACAACTGATACTGGTGATCAGAGAGTGCCCAAATGCAAAATTACTACACTGCACATAAAGTCAACGACAAACATCTTTCTCCTTGCTTCTTGCATCTTGAGCCTTGATCATGGAGTTACTCTACACCATTCTTGGTCTCTTCATATTCTTGATGGCTGTAAAGTATCAGTATCTCCGAAAAAAGAACCGAAAACTGCAGCCTCCAAGCCCTCCAGCTCTTCCAATTTTGGGCCATCTTCACCTTGTGAAGACTGCCCCTCACCTTGCCCTGCAAAAGCTCTCCATCAAATATGGTCCCCTGATTTTCCTTCATTTTGGGATTCGTCCTTTCCTTGTTGTTTCCTCGCCATCTCTTGCAGAGGAATGCTTAACCAAGACGAATGATATTATTTTCGCGAACCGGCCTGAGTCAGTTTCCAGTAAATACCTTGGCTACAACTCAACTATTCTCATACTCTCCCCTTATGGAGATCACTGGCGAAATCTCCGCCGAGTCACAACCATCCATATGTTTTCTTCGATTCGACTCCAGCGTTTCTCCTCCATCTGGACTGAAGAAATCCATTTCATCATCAAAAAATTGTTTTCCAGTAACTCTGATGAGAAAACCTGGAAAGTTAAGGACATGAGTTCTTTGTTCCGGGAGTTATTATTCAACGTGATAATGAAAATAGTTGCTGGAAAAAGATGGCCATCTGATCAGCCAGGTGATATATTTTCACCGCAAGCACTCACTGATCTTTGTGATTATATTCCAATCTTGAGGTGGGTTGGCTATGGAGGGTTGGAGAAAGGTGTAATCAGTTTGCACCAGAAGAGGGACGAGTTTCTTCAGGGCCTGATTGATCAAACACGTAAAGAGGAAGCAGAAGACGGTTCTTGTTCGACAGAGAGAAGGAAAACAATTATTCAAAAATTGTTATCTCTACAAGAAGAAGAACCCGAATACTACACTGACGAAATTGTTAAAGGAATTATACAAGTAAGTCTCTTCTACTTGAATCTCTTTCTCAAATTGGTCTATAATTCATTAGGACAAATTGAGGTGGGTCATCTCACCCATGTAGCAGCAGTAGCACAAATTGTCTTAGCCATATTTAGTGGTAGCGCCAAGACTAGTGGTGAGGGATGCAGTGATCCACAACCGCATGCTTTTCATGGTTGAAATTGGATCATATTAGCTCGATTTGATCTGAATATTGAAATGATCAAATTAAACCGTATCTTGATGTTGTGGTCTGATCTGAACTGTAGAAAACACGTCCGACTGTAGATAGGCACCGGATCTAGTGGCGGTGAGTGGGGAAATGGTATATGCCACTAACTTCTGTTGGTGTCTAGATAAGGAATTTGGTGAAAGTCTTTTCAAAAATTTGGTCCGCATGTTTTCAACATTAAATATGCCAATATCTAGGGGTGACTGGTGAGCTGGGGCATTTGTCAACTTGCAAATTGGATAAGTCTTGTTGACGGGAGAGGGGAGAGATTTGGCGTAGTTTGGCCAATTGTTATATTTTTTACATTATTTGGTGTGTAATTATATGATATTATTTTATTTAAAATAAAAGTGATATACATGAATAAAATATTTGATACATATTCAATACAATATTATGATATATTCGTACATCAAAAAATTTAAACATTAACCGTGATACTTGTGGCTGGGTTTAAGTCAACGGTGGAGGCTGTGAGATAGTTTTAGAATTGGTCGTTATGAAGGCTCTTTTTGATAAATATACAGAAAAATGTGCACAAATCCAAAATTTAATCATGTACAACTCAAGCCACGTCAAGCCGGAAATTTTTGGACTTTTTTTTAAAAAAAAGAACTCTATCAATTACTAAAGACATTTTAAAAAGTGTTCATTTGAGTATAGGTATTTAAGGCTTAAATGCATAAAACTCCCATGAACTAGTTCACTGGTTGGACTTTACACTCTAAAGTATTTTAATAGGCACTTTACACCTATAGTTAACTAAAAAATAACATGAAAATTAATTTCATCCAAATAATTGATGAAATTATTAATTTATCCTCCATTAAAACTTAAGTGATAAAAATAATATTTTGGTGGGGAAGATTACTAATTTAAATAGACTAATTTTCAATTTATATCAAAAAGTTTAATTGTTAACACATAAAAAATCGATTTGAATGAGGATTAAGACTATTGGGGTCAAAATGGGGGCAAAATATAGAAATATTATTGAGTGATTACTCTTGCAATTTTTATAATCTCATAATTTACTTCAACGCATCATAATGTAGCAAAATTTCATTTGAAATATTCACAAGCATAAAATTGGAGTAGAACCCAAAAATTTGCATATGAATTTAGCACAATAATTGCAATAAAATTTCAATACCGAACCAAAATTAGAAGCCATATATTAGGAAACAAAATATTGGGCTACAAAATTTTAATAAAACACCAAAATTATTTACTTTTCCTTGACAACAATCTTTTCTTACCTAGGCTAACTTGAAATACATAGTAAAATAAGGTTGATGAGATTCTTGAATTGAATTTATTCATTTTCTTGTTTTTTCCTGCTTCTTTTGTTTTAATTGTCATTCAAAGTGATCATATATTTTATTGTTATATGTTTCAAATTAGAATTTTATTATGAAGTGAAAATTAATCCATTTAAAGTGACAAATTTTTTCTACCAAAAGGGTATTTTTGTCACTTAAAAGCTTTTAATGGAGGAAAAATTTGTCATCTCATCAATTATTTAGATGGAGTTAATTTTCTTATTATTTTAAAGTTGACTAAGGGTGAAAAGTGCCTATTAAAATAGTTTAGGGTACAAAATGCAACTAGTGTAATAGTTCGTGGGGGTTTTCTACATTTAACCCCCTATTTAATTTTGGCTTTTCAGTTTATACTCTGAACTATGAATTGTGATACTTAAGTATAATATACTATCAATTTTGGGGCACATCGTCCAAATAAGATAAAATCAATTAATTCTTTTAGCAACTTTAGAATAAAATACTTTAATACCCCTAAACGAATTAGAGAATTTGGACAAACAACAGATTAAGGATACTTGAAGCCTTCTAAACTAACTATAGAAAAAGTTATTTGGATTTGACCAATGGGCCAACAAAAGAACAAGATACTGAAGTTCTAAAATTAGCAATTTAGAGAGTAACAAGCAAATTGGTGATAATTTAGGTGTGCATATTGGCAATAACACCCAAAAAAAGGTAGTTCCTTCATGCCTTTACATATAATTGAGGTCTATAGATATCACATGCCATAATATATAGTTCCCTTCTTATGTTGACTGGTGGACATATATTTGCGATCAATGTCAAAAGTGTAAATTATTGATTCATGATCTATAGCAAGAGAAATGACATTATTTGTCAACAACTTGATTCTAAAAACTAATTCCTATTCTTTTCTTATTCATTCAAAAAGTTGCATTGAATTTGACTGTACATTACTTCTTGTGTAGATAATGTTATCAGCCGGAACACATACTACATCTCAGACAATGGAGTGGGCATTGTCCAGCCTATTAAATCACCCTAATGTACTGCAAAAGGCAAGAGATGAGCTAGAAAAAATGCAGTCTGGCCATCTGCTAAATGATTCCGATCTCTCCAAATTGCCTTATTTACGCTGCATAATCAACGAGACACTAAGGTTATTTCCTGCGGCACCAACTCTTGTGCCTCATTTTTCATCTGAGGATTGCACCATAGGAGGCTACAAGGTTCCAAAAGGTACAACTTTGTTAGTGAATGCTTGGGCAATTCACAGGGACCCCAATGTTTGGGAAGAGCCCAACAAGTATAAGCCAGAAAGATTTGAAGGAATGGATGAGGGAGGGTGGAATGAAGGGTTCAAATTTCTTCCATTTGGAAAAGGCAGGAGAATTTGTCCAGGAGCTGCCATGGCCATAAGGTTGGTTGGGTTGACATTGGGCACCCTGATTCAATGCTTTGAGTGGGAAAGAGCAGGGCCTGAAATGGTGGATTTGGAAGAAAATCAAGGAGCAACTTTGGGCAAGGCCAAGCCTTTGGAGGCATCTTACAGGCCACGCCCATCGATGATCAAAACAATTTCTCAGCTTTAAGTTAGATATGTTGTTCTATTGAGATAAATTGGGATTTCTTCTTTTTTTTTGAATTTAAATATCAAGAGATGAGTGTCTGATTTTTGGTTTTGAGCTCCTCTTACAATTTCAGATTTGTAGTTGTAACTTTCTTTCAATACAAGTTGATGCTACAATTATACAAACTTAAGTATTTTACATGGAAATGTGGAACATTAAATGATTCCAATTCTACGTTGCGGAGAAGGAGATGCAAAGCACAATCCCACAAGCCAAAATAATGAAAACGGTGTGAAGAACCAAAAGGAAACAATCATTATACCAATACAATGGTAATTGCACTACTTTCAAATTGAGTATCTTAGTTTGCCCTCATTGAAGAATTCAAAGAATAAGAGTTGAAAGTGACAATGACTGGAGAAAACTGGCATCCATGGAGACCCTAATGTTTGGGAAGAAGCAAACAAGTTTAAGCCGGAAAGATTTGAAGGGATTTATGATGAAGGGTTCAATTTTCTTCCATTTGGAAATGAGAAGAGAGCTTGTCCAGGAGCCGCTTTGGCTATGAAGTTAGTTGCATTGTCATTGGGCACTTTGATTCAATGCTTTGAATGGGAATGAATAGGGCCTGCAATGAAGGATTTGGAAGAAAATACAGGCTCAAATGGGGGCCGAGGCAAGCCTTTGGAGTCATTATACAAGCCATGCGAGTGTATGATCAACTTGATCTCTCAGCTTTAGTTAAGTTAGAGATCGATGTAGTATAATCCGTTCTTCTCTTCACTGAAATAAAAAGATTGAAATATTTCGTTCCAGAACATAAAACTGCAAGTGGGGTAAGAATGTCTAGGAACAAAGAGGAATATGGCATGAAGAATTAAATGCTTGAAAGCGAACATCCTATGCTCTGCAGTTCAGGCTTTTCAATCAGTAGATACAACAAGGTCATGGAATCCCTTCCCATATTGGCAGTTTCATGGCATCTCTTATCAGTGGTCACATATTGAATATTCCTAGCATTCAGACATTCCAATTTGACAGAAACATGCTATGACAGGGCAACAAAACAAAGAAATAAAAGATGCCTTTTCGTATGCAAATTGAATTGAGCTCATTGTGACAATTGACAGCCTTTGTTGATGCCACTACAATGTCGGGGCAGGCCCACATATTTTTGGTAAATGTTGGGATGAAGAATCCCCGTGCACACAGCGGAAGCGATTCTAACACATAAGTTATCTTGAAGTGCTGTTCAGCTGTAGACACACAATCTGCAATTAATATCATGAATTAAATCCTCACATATTATTCATTTCCTCATAACACACCCACTTTATTCAAATTCCTTACCTTAGATGTGGATACACAATATGTAATTAATATCATGAGTTAAATTCTCACCTGCTATTTATTTTCTTAGGATGCACCCACTTTATTCGGATTCTTTACCTATTCCACATACAAATGCAAACTTGCAAAGGTAACTATTGGCATTTTATAAGAATAAAATCCAAAAAAGAAAAAAAACTACCAGCCCCTTTATTGTTCTCTTTCATCTAATTTCCCAATCCTTCTTTTTTTGTGGTAATCTGCAATGCT